>NC_072476.1:900000-1155000 GCF_027574615.1 Eptesicus fuscus | reverse complement strand
TTGTGCCCACTGGCCTGAGCTAAGCTGTGGCAGTACCCATGACCCTGCGGCCGGGAGAGAAGGAAAGGCCTCAAAGGAGAGGAAAGAGCCAAGCAGGCCTCCTCACGTGAACAGTTTCTCCCATGAGAGGAAAAACCAAAGCACAGGGTATCTGGGTCCCCTCCTGTGGGAAGAGCTCCTAGCAACCCAACTGCATGGGAAGAGCCGCAGAGGGACGCCCGGTCTGCTGCTCGACTGATTGTATTCCAAGTTATGCTCCAGCCCCTTGAGTAGAAGACACACGAGGGACCAGCCAGAGCCATGCTCACCGCTGAGTACAGTAAGTTCCCACTGAATGTCATCGATAGGTTCTGTGCCTTTAAGCAAAACGGCACATGAGGAGACCAGTGTTAGCAAGGCTCATTGATCTACCGAGTGACGTTCCTATGGCATCGCATCAATGCTGTAATGACATGACGTTGAAAGAACGGACATCATTCGAGGACCTGCCGTCCATGATGCTCCACTTGCTAGAAACACGCTCTTATCACCTGTTCTGACCCACCACTCACCCCCTCCGGGAACGGGGGAGAGCCAAGGGGTTCCTCAACCGTGGCTCCTCCACTCCCTCCTCGCTGGTCAACACAGGGCAGTGAGACCTACAGTAGAATTTGGACTCACATTTCTTACTATTTTTTATTGATTTTTTTTTTAGAGGGAGAGGAAGGGAAAGAGAGGGAAACATTATGCGAGAGAGAGAGCCATCTATCAGCTGCCTCTTACACACACCCTGAAAGGGGATCGAGCCTGCCGCCTGGGTATGCGCCCGGACGGAATCAGACCCGCCACCTTCTGGTGTGCAGGACAACGTTCCAACCCTCGGGCCACCTTTCTCCTTTCCACCGCCCAGTTGCTGAACTCCCCCGGCACCCTCCCAGCCAGCAACCACGTTCAATCTGCACAAGAAACGTCCATGAGCAGAGGGTCTAATAGAAAGCACCAGGCTTGGCGGCTGGAAGCCAGGGCTCTTTCCAGTCCCGCTCCACCTTGAACGGCCTGGTTTTAGCAAGTCAATTCTCCTCTGAGATCTAAGGAATAAGAGCAACAGCTGATGTGTATGAGGACTCTCTACATGCTGCACACTTTCCTAAGTATGCACCTCACTCACCTCTATCAGTTGTTCTCATGACAACCATGAAGAGGGTACAGGTGTCAGCCCATTTAGAGATGAAAGACCCGAGGTCCAGCAGGGATGCATAACTGTGCACAGCGGGTGGGTGACAGAACAGGGACTTAGTCAGGACTGCTCTGCCTCGGGGGCTCCTGTATACATCGGCCTGCATGCTCAGTGAGTCCTGCGGGAAAGCTCCAAGGGGCGTGGAGCTGGATGGGCAGAGGAGAATGAGGTGCTGTTAGGACGGCACCGGGGCCTCTGCATGAGTGAGGGACGCAGTGTGACAGCACGCACCTGGACGGCCCGGGGCGGGGGGGCAGTGGGTCTGTCCAGTGGAGGCGGCCCGCGGCGCTGACGTGTCCTCCGGGCACTTCTCCTTGACGGTCAGGGCCGTGCTCCTCTCTGCCTCTGCAGACGGCCTCCCCGGCACCCCACTGTGCGCACTGACGAGCTGTTCCTCTTCCAGGCCTTGTTCCGGACAGTGGCCATGATGGTGCCCGACTACGCCCTCATTGGTGAGATCTCGCTCTACTCCATGGGGTTTCTCGACTCCAGAAGGTAAGCCGCACTGGCGTTCCAGCGGGTTCCGCAGGCCTGACGAGGGCTGTGTGGGGCAGATGCAGGCGGGCTGCCTGGGGAGGGAGGAATGAGAACAGGCTCTGCTCACAGGTCGCTGTGCAGGCACCTGGGCCCGCCTGGGTCCTGACCTGACCCGTGCTGGGACTGACCCAGAGTCCCAGGAAAAGGCCTCCTTTTTCTGTACTTGCACCTGGGCTTCTGCTAGAGAAACACTCACTCACCTGCTCCCACCCTCACAGCAGCCTGGCCCTCACACACACACACACACACACACACACACACACACACATATATACACACACTCACACATACACACACAAATATACACACACATACATACACATACACACACATGCACATACACAGAGCCATACACACACATACACAGAGACATGCACACATACACACACACACAGACATACACACATAGACATATACACACAAATATACACACATACACACACAGAGACATACACACATACACACACATACACATACACAGACATACACACAGACATACATACACATACACACATACACACAGAGAGACATACATACACACATATACACATACACTCACACACATACACATACAGACACACACGTACACACACAGAGACACACACACACACTCACACACACACACAGACATACACAGACATACACACATTCACACACACATACACACAGTCACACATACACATATATACACACACTCACACATACATACACATATATACACATATATACACATACACAGAGAGACACACATACACACAGAGACACACATGCACATACACACTCACACACACATACACACAGAGACACACACAGACACACATATACACTCACACACAGACACACTCATACACACACACACATACACATATATATACCCACACATACACACACACACATACACAGAGAGGCACACACAGACACACAGAGACACATATACACTCACACACAGACACACACATATACACACACACAATCTCACACACACACATACAGAGACACACACAGACACACATATACACTCACACACAGACACACTCATACACACACACACACACATACACATATATACCCACACATACACACACACATACACAGAGGCACACACAGACACACAGAGACACATATACACTCACACACAGACACACACACAGACACACAGACACACACTCATACACACATATACACACACACACACATACACACTCCTAAATGGCTTAAGGCAAGACTGAAAAACATGAAGTTATTCCAAGATTAAAGGGGAGATTTTAATATAATTTAGAATTAACATTGTTATCAACATAACTTTTATTTACTTCAACCAAGTATCTCTCTTTCCAGTGCTGTCCAGTTTTCAAAGACACACACACACACACACACACACACACACACACACACACACACACACAGCTGAGTGTCTTTATCACGTGCACCCAGAGTTACTAATGTCACTGTGAGTGGCTTGTGTTGGCCTATCAAATTTTGCCTTTGTCTGTTGTCCTGGCCGTAGCCAGTGACGCCTTGCTGGCGCGGAGGTTTGCAGAGGCCCTCAGCTGCCCCGCCCCGGGCTGCAGACCCAGCGGCTGCCTCTCCCCGTGAGGCTCCATTTAGTTTTCCTACGCACGCGAGCGGGATTGCATTGATTTGCCCGCTCAGTTCCCTTATCCCTCAACGGGCAGCTTGCCTCTGCCCACGCTGTGCTGGGGCTGTAAGCAGCAGGGCCTTTGCTGGCCGAGTCAGTCAGTCTCATGAGGGGCTCCCTGCAAAGGGGTGTGCATAGCCCATCAGTCGGGGAACCCTGACCCCTCGCCAGTGGGGCTTAGCAAGGAAAGTTCAGTCTTCACTCTGCGGGAAGGAAGTGGGCGTCTGTGACCAGGGCAGTTCCTCCCGAGGGGAGGAGCCCGGTTTCTTACACGTCAGCGCTAGTCACGGGGCGCCGGCTCCGAGCAGGAGCAGGCTTTCCAGGACCCGCCGGGGCGGCACCCCTCCCTCATTCACATGCCGCTGGCCGGGACGAGGCAGGCTATGTGGCCGGCGGGGCCAGGGCGAGTAAGACATGGCCGTGCCTGTGAGTCTGCATGTGCTGTGGGTGAGGGTAGTGAAGCTCGGATTGGTTTTTAAATTTAAGAAGGAAAGCATGGACATCAAAGAAGTCATAGCGTTACAGAGGTGAAAAAGGAGTTTCGCTTCAGTAACCCTTAGCCCTCCCTCCAGGGACCAGCAGTTATCATTACTCAAGGTTTGATGTATTCTTTCCAGATGTGTGCATGTGTGTGCGTGTGTGCTTGCAGTCACATGGACATGTAAAAATATGTACACATACAGTTTCTCAGACAGCACGCTATGCATCTGTGTGTGCTCTCTGCTCCCCCTAACTTTGGGGGTTCCCAGGCTTCCTTAGCTCAGGATGGCAGCACCATCAGGCCTTCGAACGATGGGCCTTCCCCCCCGCATCCTGGCAGGCCGCTCTGGAGGGCCAGAGCCAGGGTGTGGGAATGTGTGATGCGCAGGCACGGTCCTCTCGGGGGTGTGCAGACGCGTGTCTTTACGCCCCAGCCTCGCCCAGAAGATCGTGGCCACCTACCGCCTGTGCTCCGAGCAGCTCTCCTCGCAGCACCACTACGACTACGGCATGCGCGCCGTCAAGTCCGTGCTCACCGCCGCCGGCAACCTCAAGCTCAAGTACCCGGAGGAGAACGAGAGCATCCTGCTGCTCCGGGCCCTGCTGGACGTCAACCTGGCCAAGTTCTTGGCTCAGGATGTCCCTCTGTTCCAGGTGTGCGGTGGGGCTGGCTCTGGGACCCACTTCTGAGGGGAGATGTCTCCGCAGCACCCCTCAGGCCCCCCTCTCCGACAGCCAGGACCCTTTTGCCAGGTAGCCCCCCCAGATGTTAGTAACAATGGGGATGGCAACATTTCTGTCTGGTTACCAATTTTAATAAAGATGGTTTCACTGATAGGGTGATATTCATTCTGAGGTGTGGGTAATTGTTTTTATCAAACTTAGTTTCCTTTTATAATTTTTTAACGCCTCTTCTTTACCAGGTTGTAAGTGCCATTAAGATAGAAATCATGACTCATTCATCCCTAGTACAATGAATGGAACATAGCACGGGCTCATTAAATATTTGCTGACTTTTAAAATTATTTGGGAGGGCAATCATGTTGAACAGATGATGTCAGAATAGTAGTTGTGGCTGAGTGTTGGTGCAGGGAAAATGAGGTTTGGAATTTTACGAAGTTCGTGTGGATCTCATTTTAGGACCATGGAGAGTCACACAGCTGCTAATCCATCCTTTCTACCTTCTCTCAATTCCGATTGCCAGGGAATTATATCGGATCTGTTCCCTGGAGTCGTTCTTCCGGAGTCAGACTACGAAGTCTTCATGGAAGTGCTGAAGGACAACATCAGGAAGATGAAACTCCAGCCCGTGCCGTGGTTTATCGGGAAAATCATCCAGGTGGGCGCCGTGGGCTCCTGTGGCATCTATAGATATACCTGTTGTAACCGGACCTGAGTGCTCCGCTGACGTGGGAATGAGAACATCCTGGCACACGGACTCGGGGCACAATGCCAGGTGCCTGGAGAGAGGTGGAGGGAGCGATGGAGGCACCTTACCCTCTAGGCCTTCACTTCATTTCCAAGTTGAAGTTTAAAATCCACCATTTTTCCCGACCATCTCCCTTGGGGTTGCTTTTTTTAGCTTGGGGTCTTCCCTTTGGAGCACGGGACTCTGAATTACTCCGGACCCTCAGTTCCCAGTGATAGGAACCCGCTCGCACCGCTGACATCAACACCAGGGGGTTATTCACTGACGGACCCGAACAGTACAGCAGCATCCAGGTTTCTGTACGACGCCCCAGGCGTCTGTCTCTTCGGCTCTGGGCTGGCTCTCTCTGATTACAACTTCCTTCTCGGTGGCCCAGTCCCTCAGGCTGAGACTGTCCCGGGTGCAAGCCCGGAGGAAAAAGAGCCTCACTCTCCAAGCGGCTTCAGCCAAAGCTTAGGATTAGCTGCGAATGGTGCAGTCACAGGACCGTCCCGAGCCGATGATCCGGGCATTCACATTGTGCCCTGTAGGGGACCTGGCTCAGAAGGTGCGTTTCTCCCCCTGAGAGTCCCAGTCAAGTCAGAACAGCATTTAGGCCTCAGGAAAGGGCGTTTCCAATAGAAGTGCAGTTTGCTAACAGGCCACCTTTTCCTTTTCCTGCAGAGAACAGAGTGGTGGCAGCGGGGGTGGGCGGGGGGGCGGGGGGGGGGGTTGAGACGTGCGGATTGCAGGTACTGACAGTGATGGGGTTGAAGTGCTGCACGGGGAGTGTAGTCGTCGGCACTGTAAGAACAGCGTACGGGCGGGGGCGGGACTGGAGACGTCGGGGGACCTTGTAAAGCATATGACTATCGGGCCGCTATGCTGGGCCTGACACTAATACAAAGTGACACTGAATGTAAACTGCAATTGGACAGGGATGTTTAAAGTAAAAAATAAATAAAATGGGTCCCTCGGAAAACAAACGGTGCCACTCCCGTCGGGCCCTGCGGCAGAGGCCTCTGTGCGACTTGCTCTGCCCGCGGGTCAGCCACCCTTTGAGGGCGTCATTCCCACGGTTAGGCGGTGGTCTGTGCCACTGAGCAGATCACAAGAAATAGGTTCGGTACGTCACTCGGTGCTGAGCACAGACAGGGCCAGAGCGAAGGGTAGTTCCAATCTCTTCAGCAATCTGAGACACGCATCAATTCACCCAAAAGGCAGTTAAGTGACGAATCACCCCAAAGATTGGCTCAGCAGGGGGAGGTGTGACTGTGGGGCCCCCCGGCACCTCTCAGTCCTCGTCAACGTCTGACTGACCGCAGTTCTGGGAGGTTTGCGCTGAGTGACGTCTTATATGTTGTCTCCTCTCAGATCTATGAGATGATGCTGGTGAGACACGGCTACATGATTGTCGGAGACCCCATGGGGGGCAAGACCTGTGCTTATAAAGTGCTGGCTGCAGCTCTGGGTGACTTACACAAAGGTACAGCTCACACACCCCCTTCGGCAGGGCAGGTGGTGCCAGGCTGGGTTTGTTTCGGGGTGTTTTTGTGCCGTCTCTGGGCTGTGATGTCAGAGCCAGAAGCTGGCACACAGATGTCTGCAGGCAGAAACCAAGAGGGAGGGAGCTTCCCGCGTTGGGGGGGGCGGGGTGTCCATCATTAGGGCCGGAGGCATGTTCTCACCTGCTGAACGGCTGCTTCTCCAAAGGCTTCCCCGTCAGAGAGTCTAAAAACGGAATTCTAAAAGCAAATCAGTTTCTTTCCCTTCTTTCTCCCCTCCCCCTCCCTCTCCTCCCCCTCCCCCCTCTTCCCTCCCTCCCCCTTCCCACCCTCCCTCCCTTCCTCCCTCCCCTCCTCCCTTTAATGTAGAGGATGAGACCTAGACTTTTTAATCAGACCCAGACCTTGGCCAAATGACTAAGCCTCTCTTAGCCCCTGGTTTTCCAGCAGTAAATGGGATTGTTCTGAGAATTACATGAGATCATGCAGGTAACTAACCTAGCACAGTTTCTCCTCAACAAATGGAAGCGACATTTATCGCCAGAGAAACCACTTTGGGGGGATTTTTTAATGAAACACAAGCCTGTGGTTCTGAAAGCAGGGCCTTGTGGCTGTGCTTACACGATCCCTTCCAGGACTTTATTTTAACACCAGAGGCCAACACGAACTTTGTGCAGGGGGGGTGTCCCTCAGCCCAGCCTGCCCCCTTTGGCAATCTGGGACCCTAGGGGGATGTCCGGCTGCCATTTTAGGCCTGATCCCTGCCTAAACTGGCAGTCTGACATCCCTCTCACAATCCAGGACCGCTGGCTCCTAACCACCTGACTGCCTGATCACCACAACCACTCCACTGCCTGACTGATTGCCCCTAACCACTCTGCCTGCCTGCTTGACCACCCCTAACTGCCTATGCCTGCCTGCCTGATTACCCCTAACCACCTCAGCCTCAGCCCCTGCCACCATGGCTTCGTTCGGAAGGATGTCCAGAATGACGTCCAGAAGCTTGTTCAGCTATCTGGTCTAATTAGCATATTACACTTTTATTATTATAAACTAGAGGCCCGGTGCACGAAATTCATGCACAAGGGCGGGGGGGGGGTCCCTCAGCCCAGCCTGCACCCTCTCCAATCTGGACCCCTCAAGGGATGTCCGACTGCCTTGTGGGATCGGGCCTAAATGGGCAGTTGGACATCCCTCTCACAATTCATGATTGCTGGCTCACAACTGCTCACCTGCCTGCCTTCCTGATTGCCCCTAACCACTTCTGCCTTCCAGCCTGATCACCCCCTAACCACTCCCCTGCCAGCCTGATTGATGCCTAACTGCTCCCCTGCCAGCCTGTTTGCCCCTAACTGCCCTCCCCTGCAGGCCTAGTCACCCCTAACTGTCCTCCCCTGCAGGCCTGATCACCCCCAACTGCTCTCCCCTGCAGGCCTGGTCACCCCAACTTCCCTCCTCTGCCTGCCTGGTCACCCCTAACTGCCCTCCCCTGCAGGCTTGATCACCCCTAACTGCCTTCCCTTGCAGGCCTGGTCCCTCCCAACTGCCCTTCCCTGCTGGCCTGATCACCCACAACTGCCCTCCCTTGCAGGCCTGGTCCCTCCCAACTGCCCTCCCCTGTTGGCCATCTTGTAGTGGCTATCTTGTGTCCACATAGGGGCAGGATCTTTAACCACATGGGGGCAGCCATCTTGTGTGTTGGAGTGATGGTCAATCTGCATATTACACTTTTATTAGATAGGGTAGAGGCCTGGTGCATAGGTGAGGGCAGCTGGTTTGCCCTAAAGTGTGTCCCGGATCAGAGTGGGGGTTCCCTTGGGGTGTGGGGCAGCCTTGGCGAGGGGCCTCTGGTGGTTTGCAGGCCGGCCATGCCCCCCAGCAACCCAAGCAGAAGCCCTGGTATCTGGGATTTATTTATCTTCTACAATTGAAACTTTGTAGCCTAGAGTGGAGGCCTAGGCCCGCCAGGGATGCAGAAGCTTGACTTCATCCATTACTGGGGGCAACCTTAGCCTCCTGCTCTCTCCAGCTCCATGGCTGCCGCCATTTTTGTTGAGATTTATTTATCTTCTATCATTGAAATTTTGTAGCATTGAATGGAGGCCTAGGCTGGCAAGGGCAGACGGAAAGCTTGGCTTCCTCCATTGCCGGGGAAACCCAAGCCTCCCTCCTGCTCTCTCCGTGGCCACAGCCATCTTGGCTGGGTTTATTTGCTCCTGATTGACTGATGAGTGTGGCTTGTGGGCGTGGCTTGTGGGTGTAACAGAGGTATGGTCAATTTGCATATTACTCTTTTATTAGATAGGACTAGAGGCCTGGTGCATGAATTCATGCACAGGTGGGTTCTGGCCACCCCGCCCCAATCAGGCTGATCGAGCTGGGCCAGCCAGGGGGAGGGGCCACAGGTGGTTGGTGAGCCAGCCCCGCCCCCAATCAGGGTGGGGGGAGCTGATTGGGGATGGGGCCAAATGGGGAGAGGGGCCACGGGTGGTTATCGGGCTGGCCCCACCTCCGATCAGAGTGGGGCTGGTTGAGGGGAACGGCCATGGGTAGTTGGTCAAACCCCTGGTCAAACTCCCAGTTGAACTCCTGGTCAAGGGAACAATTTGCATATTAGCCTTTTATTATATAAGATGTTTTCCTAATAACAAAGGATAACTGAGTTGCTGTTGGATTTTTGAGTTTTTTTGTGACTAAGTTGGCCTTCATAATGCATTTGGGCATTTCAAACTTTCGTAATTTTGAGATTTGAATATAGTTTAGGAAAGGAGGCTACCCCAGTTCTTTGCTTTGGGATTCTGCAGAAATGGTTCTTTATTTAACTGGTGGCTTAAGCATGCCAACTTTCCCTCACTGAAGGACCAGGCAGCAGAAGTCATCTTCTGTCGTTAAGCACAACTGCAGTGCCATCACTGCCTGGCATTCCGGGTCCTGGCCCACCGCGGGTGCGTTTCTCAGGGGCACTTCTGAGCAGCTAGTGAAGGGGTTTCAAGGCTAAGCCAGTCCTTCAGGTAAAGAAAGACAAGTAGCCACCCTTTTCCAGAATCTCTTACCCTTCAGCAGTTTCTTTACCTCCAGTTGAGCCCAGGTCTTCGGGCAGCTGTGAGAGCCGCACCGGAGGCCCTGGGTGTGCACCCCCCTCACTGCCGGGGTCCTCCAGGCCAGCTGGTTCTTTACGTCTCACGGGCACCCTTGCCTGCTTGAAGTGAGCCTCAGAGAACCTATGGCGAGAAATACATGGTTGTCATGACCTAGCAATCTTTAAAAAGCTGCACGCACAGTTTAGAAGGCTTCTCTGGATGGCACATTCATCGTGGCCACTCGGCCTTTGAGATTGCATTCTCTCTGGTCCGATGTTCTGGTCTGACCAGAACTTTTGTAACTCGGGTTGGACCTTCTTGCCCAGCCAACCAGATGGGGGAGTTTGCCGTGGAGTACAAGGTCATCAACCCCAAGGCCATCACCATGGGGCAGCTGTACGGGTGCTTCGACCAAGTGAGCCACGAGTGGACCGACGGCGTCCTCGCCAATGCTTTCCGGGAGCAAGCGTCCTCCCTGTCTGATGATCGCAAGTGGATCATATTTGATGGGCCCGTGGATGCCGTTTGGATTGAAAACATGAACACTGTTCTGGATGACAACAAAAAGGTAGCTGCTGAGTCTGACATTGCTTTTCCCTTCTCCCTCTCCTCCCCCTCCCTCCTCCCTCCTTCTCTCCTTCTCTCCCTCTCCCTCCCTCCCTCCTTCCCCCTCCCGTTCTCACTCCCTCCCTCTCCCGCTCCCTCCCTTCCTCCCTCCCATCTCCTTCCCTTCCCCTCTCCCTCCCTCCCTCCCTACATCCCCCTCCCCTTCTCACTCCCTCTCTCCCTCTTCCTCACTCTCCCTCCCTTCCTCCCTCCCCCTCCCTTCCTCTCTCCCCCTTCCTCCCCCTCCCTTCCTCTCTCCCCCTTTCTCCCCCTCCCTCTCCCTCCCTTCCTCTCTCTCTCCCTCCCTCTCCCTCCCTTCCTTTCTCCCTCCCTCCCTCTCCAAATGGCACTTCATCCTCCAGGCCTCTCCACAGGGCTTGGGCTTCTCACTTGGTGGTCCCAGGTTGTGTCACTTCTTATGGGGTATTCCTAAGAGGCAGTGGGTGGAAGTTTCTAGGAAATTAAGAGCTATGCTTGGAATGGGTGCAGCGTCACTTTTTCTGAGTTCCATTGGTCATATAAGTCACAGGGCCTGCCCAGATTCAAGAGGGTGGAGAAACAGACTCCATTCCCTGATAGAGGTGGGCAGGGGGACGTTGCACAAGTGCCAGTGGGCTGGAGACGCTGCTGCAGCAGCTGGTGGAGATACATTGTGCCATGAAGCGTGGTGGTTAAAGAGCCTGGATTCTGGAGCCACACAGCCTGGGTCCAGATCCTGCCCAGCCGCTGACCAGTCGTGTAACCTCAGACAAGCTATTTAGACTCTCTGTACCTCAGTTTTATCATCTGTAAAGTGGGGCTGATGGTACCTACCTCACAGTGTTGTTAGGAAGACTAGGTAAGTTAATATTTGCAAACTGCTTATCATAGTGCCTGCATATAGCAAGTGCTATGTAACTTTTAAAATATAATAAAATGTATCACATTTTAAGGAAGATTTCCTATCTATAGTCAATCTATATGTCACTATCAATACTACTGTATTTAAATTTCACAAGATGAAGAGGGAGTTATACTCACCATGGAAGACCTAATCATAGCATGTGCATAATTTTGATTATATAACAAATAAAAATAGAAACAAATTGTATTACATGATATGGACTATGCTAGTGGTTTGACAAAGTGTGCGAGCGTGTCCGATGGGCTTCAGATTGGCAGTATAAAGAGTCACAGCCAGTGAGGCGCCTCGGAATCCTGGGCTTCGGGTGTAAATCACGCCTCCCGAGTGTGGGTGGGTCTTACTTTCCTTGACCCAGACATGACCCCGCTGGTGGTCAGCCCATCCAGCTGGGCCTTCCTGGGTGCACGCTGCCTGTTCCCAAGAGTGTTTATGGGGGCCAGGTAATATGAGGGAGCTGTTTAGCCACAACTCAGGATGAGCAGCAGTAGAGATGGGGTTCCTCTTCCCCCAACTCCGGGGAGGCCGAGGCCACGGGCGTCTTATCCTTGGCATCTCACTGGAGCCCTGCTGGCATGTGGGAAGCAGCCCCCCCGCCCCCGCGACACACACACACACACACACACACACACACACACACACACACACACACACCTGGTGTGCTGTTGGCGCTGTCCTGTGGAGCTGCACAACTTTCTCAGCGTGGGGCTTCCGTGGTCTTTCCTCCTCCGAAAAGGATTTGTGGAGATAGTCTGGTCACTCTAGCCCTTGACGAGTCCATGGGGATCCAAAGAAGTCCTTCGTGGAAGACAGCACATAAAGCTGAGGAGGGTGCAGTCAAGTTCTACAGTGAGCACTGGGAAGGAACCATGAAACATGATGTGGTCTGAGTGCTTCTTGTTCTTTCCTCTATGGCTGCAATTCAGGGCCTCTCTGGCCTCTTTATTTAAACTACAACTCCCCCAACCCTGACTGAGGTTCTGCAACCCCCTCTTCTGCTTGATTTTTCTCTTTTATTTACTCATTTATATAGTACTAGAAGCCCAGTATTCGTGCATGGAGGGGGGTTGTCCCTCAGCCCAGCCTGTACCCTCTCCAATCTGGGACCCCTGAAGGGATGTCCGACTGCCCGTTTAGGCCCGATCCACTGGTATCAGTGGATCATCCCTCTCACAATCCAGGACTGCTGGCTCACAACTGCTTGCCTGCCTGCCTTCCTGATTGTTCCTAACTGCTTCTGCCTGCCAGCATGATCATCCCCTAACCACTCCACTGCCAGCCTGGTTGATGCTTAACTGCTCCCCTGCCAGCCTGTTTGCACCCAACTTCCCTCCTCTGCCGGCTTGGTCACCCCTAACTGCCCTCTCCTGCAGGGTTGATCACCTCCAACTGCCCTCCTTTGCAAGCCTGGTCCCTCTCAACTGCCCTCCCTTGCAGGCCGGGTGCCTCCCAACTGCCCTCCCCTGCTGGCCATCTTGTGGTGGCCATCTTGTGTCCACATGGGGGCAGGATCTTTGACCACATGGGGGCAGCTATATTGTATGTTGCAGTGATGATCAATCTGCATATTACTCTTTTATTAGATAGGATAGAGGCCTCGTGCATGGGTGGGGGCCAGCTGGTTTGCCCTGAAGGCTGTCCCTGATCAGGGTGGGGTTCCCTTGGGGCATGGGGTGGCCTGAGCAAGGGGCCTGTGGTGGTTTGCAGGCCAGCCACGCCCCCTGGCAACCCAAGAGGAGGCCCTGGTATCTGAAATTTATTTTCCTTCTACAATTAAAACTTTGTAGCCTGGAGCGGAGCCAAGCCTGCTGCTCCCTCCGGGCGGCAGCCATTTCTGTGGCAGTTAATTCACCTTCTATAATTGAAACTTTGTTGCCTTAAGCGGAGGCTGGGCCCAAACAGGGTGTGCAGAAAGCTTTGCTTCCCCTGTTGCCGCCAGCAACCCTGGCTTGCTCTCTCAAGCTCGTTCTGCTGCCATTTCTGTTTGAATTTGTTTACCTTCTATAATTGAAACTTTGTAGCTTGAGTGGAGGCTTAGGCCTGCAACAGCTTTCAGAAAGCTTGGCTTGCTCTGTTACCTGGGAAACCTTGCTCTCTGTGGCTGTAGCCATCTTGATTGGGTTAATTTGCATACTTGCTCTGATTGGCTTGTGGGCGTGGCTTGTGGGTGTGTTGATGGTACAGTTGATTTGCATATTACCTTTTTATTAGGTAGGATACTAGATGCCCTGTGCACAGATTCATGCACTGGTAGGGGGGTGGCCTGCAGGGATCGGCCCACTGTGGGAGCAGTCACTCATACCAGTCAGCCGAGCGGCGCTCCTACTGTGGGAGCACACTAACCACCAGGGGACATCTCCTGCATTGAGCATCTGCCCCCTGGTGGTCAGTGTGCATCATAGTGACTGGTCAACCGGTCATTCTGGTCATTCCGCCATTCCATCACTGGGCTTTTATATATATAGATAGTTTGCTTATCACCTGTCCCCTCTCAACAAAATGTAAAGCCCTCGAGGACAGGGATTTTGTCTGCTTTACTCTAAGCACCCAGCACACAGTAGGAGCTCAAGACACATTTGTGGGTGGATTCCCACCATCCATGTGCCCATCGAGGCTCTGACTTGCAGGTGGAGTTCCACCCTCTGCTTTGCCTTTCAGCTGTGTTTAATGAGTGGAGAGATCATACAGATGAGCTCCAAGATGAGTCTGATCTTCGAGCCAGCTGACCTGGAGCAGGCCTCGCCGGCCACCGTGAGCAGGTGGGTCACCTTGCTCCACCTTGAGCAGTGGGCGAGCTCTGGGAGTGTGTTTAACCCCCGGGAGATCACATTATTTGTTGTCACTTAGATTTGTCATAAAATCAGTCCTTAATATGCATTGCTGGTTATAGGCTCTAATCAAGTAAGCACTTTAGAAAAGAATTTGGCATTATCTCCTAAGACTGAAGCTTCATATGCCTCCTGACCCACATGTTTGCTCCCAAGTGTATACCCCAAAGAAACCTTTGCCCACGTACAATGCAGACCTTTGCCTCCATATGAGAATTTTCATAGTGGCACAGTTCACAGTAATAAGCACTTGGAAACAACCCAGATGCCCACTTGATAGGAGTGACTTAAAGTGTAATAAAGTCACCAATTGTAATACCTATATAGCACTCAAAACAAATGAATTGTACTGACATGCAACTCTATGGATAGATCTAAGTTAAATATATTAAGGATAAAATCTTAGCAATATTCTGTATAAAAGTAAACCCACAATATTACATACATCATAGTGCCCCTTTTTAAGTGGTTAAAAACCAAAATAAGTATATATACACTTTAGGAACACACAGAGCTGCCATAAGCTATGTAAGAAGGAAAATCAAGGAACAGGTGAACGCAGGGTTTAGCATCTGTTACCTCGGGGGGACGCCAGGGGCCAGGACAAGGGAGCCCATATGCTTAGAAGGTTATTGTCAAGATTCTAGCTTCTGTCTGGGTGGTGGGTTCCTGGGTGCTTACTACATTCTTGAAACATTAACTAAGAACGGCCAGGCCGCCCAGGCCGGGGACTCAATTGGTTGGAGCGTTTCCCGTACACCAAAAGGAATGATGTCTCTCTCTCACATCAATGTTTCTCTCTCTCTCTCTCTCTCTCTCTCTCTCTCTCTGTCTCCCTTCCTCTCTCTCTCTAAAATCCAATGAAAAACACATCCTTTGGTGAGGATTTAAAAAAAATAGAAAAATGGCCGTGCTAATGATATATATGCTAGGGATAATAATTAATCCAACCCTGTGCGCCTGAAGTCCTTAAAAGTGAAATAAAATTGGCCCATGCTCCCAAAGATGATGTGAGGGAGTAGAAAGAACACGTGGTTCTTTCCCAGCCTGGTCATGCCACCTGCTAGCTGTGTGACCTCCTCCCAGTCACTCAGCCTCTCTGAGCCACGGTCCCCTCATGTCTAAGACATAGACCAAAAGGAGAAATATTTAGAGATGAAGGCCATTAGGACCTAACATGGTGCTGGGTGCCATAGGGGGTCATTGAGGGAGAGCACCTGGCTGTGACAGACAGAAGAACAAGTGCTGCATAAAACGTGGCATGTCAGGCTCTGGCCGTGAGGCTCAGTGGTCAGAGCATCGGTCTGTGGCCTGAAAAGTCTTGGGTTCGATTCTGGTCAAGAGCATTTGCCTTGGTTGCAGGCTCAATCCCTGACCCCAGCGGGGTACATGCAGGAGGCAACCAATTGATGTGTCTCTGACATCGATGTTTTTCTTTCTTTTTCTACCCGTCCCTTGTACTCCGTCTAAAAATCAATGGAAAAGGTATCCTTGGGGCTCGGCGGGCGTGGCTCAGTGGTTGAGCATCTACTGATGAACCGGGAGGTCAGGATTCAATTCCTGGTCAGGGCACATGTGGGGTTGTGGGCTGGATTCCCAGTGGCAGGCGTGCAGGAGGCAGCCGATCAATGATTCTCTCTCATCATTGATGTTTCTATCTCTCTCTCTCCCTCTTTCTTTCTCTCTGAAATCAATTTTAAAAAAATTAATCCTTGGGTGAGGATTAACAGACAAACAGAAGTTGCATGTCAGTACATGGGAACATACTGACACTAGGGTAACGATCGCAGTTGCATTGACCAAGAATGCCCTGGGTGCGGGCATAGTGCTAACTTCATTTTGAGTGCTGAACTCTTTATTGGCACGTAACCATTACAGCAGCACTGGGAACCACGTGTTTTTTACATGCCTCAGTTTACAGACAAGGACGTAGAATCAGAGGCAGTAAGGAAACCTTGCCCACGGCCCCTCAGTTAGGTTCTGGGACTGGGATTCCAACCAGGTCCTCTGGCTCCCAAGCCCCTCTTACCACCGGCCTCCCCGCTTCCTGACCAAATGGCCAGGCAGCCTGCAACCTGCCCCCTCCCCCCCACTGAGCACGGCCTCGCCCACGCGCCCCGGGTGTCCGTGCTCCAGGTGCGGCATGATCTACATGGAGCCCCACCAGCTGGGCTGGAAGCCGCTGAAGGACTCCTACATGGACACGCTGCCCCCCGTGCTCACCGAGGAGCACAAGGAGCTGGTGAGCAGCCGCGTCCCCTCCCCGCCCCCTCCTCCTCTGACCGCCCCCTTCCCCCCTCCCGGGGCTCCTGGCTTCCTGGCTGCATCCCCGCCTTTCTTCTCCATGTGGTGGACGGCAGTGAGGTCAGCTCTCCTTCCACCCTCCTCATCCCCCGGGAGAAGACGGTGCCTGAGCCCAGTCCTGTGTGTGGCAGGCGGGTCACCCTCCCCCGCTCCCCAGCAGAATGCTCTGGAAGGGCTCTTCGGTCACCCCTCAGGGCGCTGGAGTCAGTGGCTGCTCTCCGGGTGGCAGGCAGCGGCTCCTTCCACGCCCTTCCTGGAAGGGGGTGGCCTGCAGGGGAGAGGCACCTGCCACTCAGCCTAGGAAAGCAGGACAGAGCAGGCTGGGGGTGCCTCCGGCTTTCCCTGCATCCATCGGTTCCCCGAAACAGGTTCCCACGGGTGAAGCCAAGAAGGGTGTTACTCCCACTGTGGAGCGCTTGGGAGCCTTATAGGACAGCCTCTTCCTGTCACATGTACATGCATGTGCAGTATGCCTGAGCACAGGCGTTTATGCAGACACATGTCCACGTGCACGCTCAGAGACCTTTCCCCAGCAGGCACAGGAAGCCTTGGGGACCCAGCACAAAGGCTCACCCCTTGTCAGAGCCTGGGGTTCGGATCCGGCCCTGCCCGTCTCCAACCCCACACCCACCCCTTCCAGCCTCAGGTCAGCTCCAGCCTCCGGCCTGGTCTCCCCACCTCAAGCCTTTTGTGCTTGGTGCTCCTCTTCCTGGAACCCTTGCCCCATTTCATCTGGTGAGGAGTCACCCGTGCCACCGGGCTCCTTCTCTAAGAAGCCGCCCCCAGCCAGTCAGCAGGGCCCACGGTCCTGAGCGATTTCCCCCAAACCCGTCGCCTGAGAGCCGCGAGGAGCCGGGCCTTGGAGCCCAGCTCGCCTGGGACTGGGTGGAGCAGCTCCTGGACCAGTGCACGCTCACTCCTCTCAGCCGGAGGGAAGCCTCCCTCAGCCCTGTTCTTCCCGACGTGCCCTTTCTCGTTCCCGGTCCGTCCGGACGGACCGGTCCCCGTGGTCTGTATCTCACTCAGGTTCTTCCTGTTGAACTGCTCACCTTTGCCCTCCGGAAGCTCCAGGAAGGCAGGCACGGGCTCTCCTGCCACCGCGTACCCTCAGCACCTCCCGCGCTGCAGTCCCTCACTCAGTGCTGGTTGGTGGAGTGAAAGTGCCACCATCCATGTACCTACATTCATGTGTTCAGATAATGCATCTACACATTCACACGCACCCACATACATGTGCAACCTATGAATGTGTTTATTTAGTGTGACTTGCCTACTTCCAAAAAAGGACTCAAGATAATTTACAGTGACAGGCACAAATAAATTATAAGAAAAAATTAAAAAAAACAAAACACCTAAAATAGGAGGAAGTAAGGCAAGAATTTCTTTAAAGAGCGAATGGGGGAGGGAGAGCAGAGGTAAGAGACCAGGACTGTTAACCCGCAGGTGGGCCTGTCCGCACACACCGGGAGCAATGGCGAGGAGCCCTGACCTTAGCGCTGCACTCCGAGGCCCTTTTTCCAGGAGTCTGCCTTACAAATGCCCAACAGTCATTTGCAAATTGCTGTTTAGAACATCTTATGAAAATAAAGTCAGCTGTCCTGTTTGGGTCCTAGAGCTATTTCATGTGTCCTGCAGCTGGGCACTGCAGCGCCAGCCTCTCCGCCCACCCGGAGTGGGCCCGGGGGGCCTGTGGCCTGCACCCTGTAAGTGGGAGCTGGGGGGGGGGGGGGACTCAGATGCACGCACAGTGATCAGCAATCTTCCTCGCACCTCGTCTCCCAGAGGCATTCCAAGCTCTTGGTCCTAAACTCACTTTTTGTAACATCTTGAGTTTCCCTTTCTGCTTGCAGGTCAACGACATGTTCAATTGGCTGGTCCAGCCCTGCCTGGAGTTCATCCGCCTGCAGTGTAAACTTGTGGTCCAAACGTCGCCCACCCACCTTGCCTTCTCCATGATGAGGCTGTACTCCTCTCTGCTCGGTGAGCGCTCCCAGATGGGGGTGGGGGTGCCTTGCTATTTCCTCCGCTCACACCATTATCCCCCCGAGTTACCGTCAGATCGGCATTTTGAGGTGGAACAAGCAAGCCTTTGGAGTGGAGAGAGTAGAGTTTGGTGGAAAGAGTCCACGTATTTTGGCTTTAGCCTTGATCTTGGATTGATTTTCTGGATGTTCTTGTGCAAATTACACATCTCTTCTCAGTTCCACAAGGGGAGTGATAATTCCTGTCTCTCTACCTAGCAAGCGAGGTATCCTGGAGGGAAATGAATGCAGCTGATACACGCAGATATATCTCTGAAAAATGATTCTGAAAAAATTAGATAGGAAGTTAAGAAAACATAATTACAAAAATCTGAACTCACACAGCCCACAGATAGACTATAAAGGACTGAACACATCAGTCTGCAAACTAGAGGGCTTTTCCAGGACGTGGGAGGCACATAACCCGCAGACCCATTGGTGTAGCTGCGGGAGAAGTTCCCTGTAACTGTTTTACATAAATCAAATCTTCTTGAATTCTACCAGAAATGGCAAAAGGTGTGTCCACTTGGAAAACTTCTACTGGATGCCATTTCTTTCTCAAAATGGCATGTAACTCAAGATGGACCTCCTTACGACTTCTGCTGCATGCGCATTCTGCAGCCCATTCTTTGAAAGGCATTGCAGATGTGGAGCAAAAGTGTAATGTGGTGCACTGTTGTGTTAGACTTTCTTTGGCTAAATGTTAATTTGGTTTCCTAAAATTAAAACTACAGAGTTTTCCAAAAGCACACAGATTGCATACAGTGTCTATATTTGCATTAACATGTGGGATTTTGTATACTTTCCCAAGCTCTGTCTCTTGTTCTTACGCAGTATCTCCTCCAGGAAAGAAGGCACCATCACGAGAGAGGGCCTCGTTGTCCCCGGCACCAAGGACCTCATCTCTTGCCTTCCCCAGTCTGTAGCCATGAGCCGCTCAGAAGGGCCCAGATACACACAACGAGGGAAAAGGGGGCTGGGTTTGAACACACACAGATACGATTTCAGAGCTCTAACTCTTCACTCTGTTGATGTGAAAATGCAAGACCATGATCGCTGTGACCCATGGGATTTGAGATAAGGAACAGTAAATACAGTTTTAGCCTTTTATTTTGAAATGACTTTATACTGAGAGAAAATTTCTAAAGAGTATAGAGAGTCACATATACCTTCACCTAGCTTTTTTTTTTTTATGTTAACATCTTATATAACCCAGCACAATGATCAGAATAAGGAAATTAATCTTGATACTATCTGTTAACTACACTATAGACTTTATTTGAATTTGACCAGTTTTCCCACAAATGTCCCTTTTCTGTCCCAGACTCCCATTCAAGACGCCACATAGTATCTAAGGACTGTATCTCCGTGGCCTCCTACAGCCCGGGACAGTGCTCTGCGCTTCCTCGTCTCCCGTAGCCGCGCCGCCTGATCACACTGCCAGTTCCTTACTGAGGCCGCGCAACTTGTGGCCTGGCAGTTCCTCACGATCAGATGCGGGCGTTCGCCTGGGGGTTGAAGCCGCAGGAGGGTGCTGGGTCCTCAGTGGCCCGTGAGGCACGCGGTGTGGGGCACCTGAGTGTCGGGGAAGGCTTTGGCCAGTTGACTTTGACCAGCCACCTGTCTCTATTGCAAAGTTACTCGTTTCTCTGTCTTTAGCAAGTATCTTAGGGAAGATCATTTGAAACTATTTCTCCTCAATCCTCACCCACTGAGTTTAACCTCACTGGCTGACCTTGCCTCCATCCCTAGAGTTGTCCGATTTATAGAGACGACATGCTGAATAGTGGGTGCCAGGAGGAGGGGGCGGGCCGATGGGAGTGAGTGTGTGACAGGGAATTGTTCCCGTTTTGCAAGATGACAGAGCACCGGAGAGGGTGGTGGTGATGGCTGCGGACGCACCTCCCTGAAGTGCACGCTTAAAAACGGTCAGCGGTGAAGTGTGTGCTGTATCTCACCACAATGGAAAATGGGGAGATGTGTGTGCACAAAGGGTCTGGCACGTGATGGCCATTCAGCCACATCCGTCCTCTCTCCAGGCCCCTCACTGACTGAGGCACCGGGTCACACGGTTCAGATCTGCTCCGTTCTGCAGCTTCCCCTGAGTCCCTCTTCTTGCTTCCAGATGAAATCAGGGAGATAAAGGAAGACGAAAGCGAAGGCTCGGAAGGCCTGACGAGCCAGCAGATCTTCCTCTGGCTGCAAGGCCTGTTCCTCTTCGCCCTCGTGTGGGCCGTGGCCGGCACCATCAACTCGGAGAGCAGGAAGAAGTTTGATCTGTTTTTCCGCAACCTGATCATGGGCATGGATGACAGCAGCCCCCGGCCCAAGAGTGTCAAGCTCACCAAAAACAACAGCTTTCCAGAGAAAGGTAATTCAGTGTCTTTCCTGTGTGACTGTCCTTGTTTGGATCCTGTGTCCCAACCATGTGTGGACCGCAGTAAGGCCTTGAGGAAAGCCGGGAAGGTGCACAGCCAGCCTGGGGTGGGGGGGGGGGGCTCCTCCTCCAGAGCTGTGGCCCTGAGGCAGGGTCTCGTGGGGAATTTTAAACACTTCTTTAATGTAGACAAAGCTGATGTTGTAACCGGACAAGCAATGGGTCCGGGCTGCCTGTCACTGCTCGAGCCAGTGAAGCAGAGACAGGGTGGAATCACACATGAGCGTTGATCCCAGTCCTGCCGGCAGCACGGGAGAGCAGCAGGTCAGCCACAGACACCTGCCCTGCCCCCACCACAAGCCGGCTGCTTATGCAGTAAAAGCACAAAGGAAAGTAGGCAAACGGGCAGCTTACAGATAGATCTGCGGGAGGACCAGGGTCTTCAAAGGGCTGAGTGACGTGCAAGGACAGGGTTAGAGGGGAGATAGCCAAAGGGATGCCAGGTGCGCAGTTCACAGGTGAGTGGGCTGGAGGTCTGCAAGGCCTGCGGGGGGGCCAAAGGGCGGGGACCTTCAAAGGCTGGCGACTGGTTTCTGAGCAACGTTGCTCATCGTTCCATGATGACAGGCAGCTCCCAACGGGGAGGAAGGCGGCCTCCCCAGGTGAGCTCCCGCCAGGGAAGAAGTGCTTCTTTAATCAGAACCACGCAGCCATGGCTAGCAGAGCAGGATTCATATTCTCACAATGCTAGCTGGTTCCCCAGACTCTACTGCTGCCCATTTTCAATGTGACATTTTTTTCTTTGCAAAATTACCTGTAATGCCCTCAAATGGGCTTCAGGAAACAAAACGAGAAGTGTAGCCACTTTGTCTGTCTACCCCCTTCTAGTCCCGTTCTGTGTGTTCACTGGGTCAGATTGTGATTAAGGAATTAATATTCCTTTTCACTTTGTCATTGAATTCTAATATGATATTGGAACATTTACAACTTTGCTATATACATCACCTTCAAAATGATCACTTTAATGCTCTATTAATATTGTCTTATATGTGTGACACCATTTACTAAAAGATTGAAAGATGTTTTTAAGTAGCTTTTACTATTTTTTTCTTACCACCCAACTAATACATTACATAAAATTTAGAAAAGACGGAGAAGGGAATAGAAGAAAACAAAGATCAATGGTAATCCCACTATCTGGAAATAATCCCTTTTTAGTTTTTCTTCGTTTCCTGTATTTCTGTTACAAAAAGAGGATCATACGTAAGTACTTCCAAACAGTGTTACTTCTTATGGTTATAGAAAACATGCATGAAGGCCAGTAGCACCTCCCGCGGTGACGGTGGTGTTGTATGTAAGAGAGCTGGGCTGCACGGATGTGTCGCCGGCATCCTGCACGCCTGCTGTGCTGCCCGCCGTCTCCCCGCGGAGGCGCACGCGGCCCTGGGCCAGCCATTAGTTAGAGAGGAGTATGTGCATTCTTTTCCCCCTTTTTTGGGAGGGAGGGGAATTTTATTCTTCTATCTTTTACCATAGTAAAACTACATATCCCAAAATTTACCATTTAACCGTTTTTCAATGTGCCGTCAGTGGTATTAATACATTGACATTGTGGTCCAACCACCACCTTCATCTACAGAACGTTTCTCACGGCCCAGACTGAACTCCGCATCCTCCTTTCCCAGCCCGGCCCCGGCCACATCCACTTACCTTCCTGTCTCTACACGTTGGACTACTCCAGGACCCTCATAGAAATAGAATCATATAGTATTTGTCCTTCTTTGACTAGTTTATTTTCTTAGCATAATGTCTCCCAAGTTTATCCATGCTGTAGCGTGTGTCAGAACTTCCTTCCTTTTTAAGGCCGAGTAATGCTCCATTGTTTAATGCACAGGCAACATTTTTCCATCCATTTATCGGCCGATGGGCACTTGGGTTGCTTCCGCTATTGGCTCTCGTGAGTAATGCTATTATGAGCATGGGTGCGCAGATACCTGTGTGAGTCTCGTGCTTTCTGTTCTTTTGGAAATGTGCCCAAAAGTTGAGTTCCTGGGTGCTATGGTCATTTATGTTTAATTTTCTTGAGGAGCTGCCATTATGTCTTCCATGCTGGTTGCACCATTTTGTATCCCCACCAGCAATGCACACGAGTTCCAATGACTCCACACCCTCATGTTCTGTTGTTTTGTTTTGTTTATAGTGGCCATCCTGATGGGTGTGAGTTCATTTTTAATTTCTTAAGAAAAAGCACGAATGGATCATATGATAAAAAAGATATAACTCCTGGCAACTACTGGTCATATTACTGTCTCTGTTGCGTTTCCTTTTCCAGGGGGTGATCTGTTTGGAATCCTACAGTACTCAGGCTTTTCAGATTGGGCCTGCTCCCTAGTACGTTTCCTTCATGTCTTTTGTGCCTTCATAGCTCCGTTCTTTTTATCACTGAACGATGTTCCATCGTGTGGATATTTATCAGTATATCTGTTGAAGAATGTTCTTGCTTATTCCAGTTTTTAGAAAGTAGGAGTAAAGCAGCTACAAACACTTGTGTAAAGGTTTAGTGTAGACCTAAGTTTTCGGTTCATTTGGTAAATGCCCTGGAACACAGCAGTGGGGCGTATGGTGAACTGTGTGTAGCATTGTAAGAAACTGCCCAACTGTCTCCATAGTGGCTGCACCATTTTATGTTCCCACCAGGAGTGAGCGAGACATCCTGCTGCCCACATCTCCGTCAGCATTTCGTGTTGGCAGTGTGTTGGATTGTAGCCATTCTAACAGGTGTGTTTTCGTTTACAGTTCTCTGATGGCGTGTGATGTTTGCCATCTGTATAACTTCTTTGGTGAGATTTCCTTCAGATCCTTTACCCATTTTTTAAATGGGTTGTTTGTTTTCTTTTTATTGAGTTTTAAGAGTTCTTTATATATTTTAGATATAAGTCCTTTATCAGATATATATTCTACAGTATTTTCTCCCAGACTATGGCTTGTCTTTTCATTCTTTTAACAGTGTCTTTTGCAGAGAAGATGTTTTTAACTTTAATAAAGTTTAACTTACCAATTTTTTTCTTTCACAAATTATGTTTTTTGTGCTGTATTTAAAAAGTCACCATCAGGGAGTGGGGTGGGGGGGGGGGGACAGTGGTAAGATATGTACACATATAATACCTTAATAAAAAAATGGCGGGAAAAAGTCACCATCAAATCCAATGTCACCTAGATTTTTTCCTATGCTATCTTTTAAAAGTTTTGTGTTTACATTTAAATTCACCCTCCATTTTTTTTTGTGACATGTATAAGATTTATGTCTACATTTTTCCCATAATGTTTATGCATTCATTTGTTGAAAAGACTACTCTTCTCTGTTGAATTGTCTTTGCTCCTTTTTCAAATATCACTTCACTATATTTGTGGGCTTATTTCTGATCCCTCTTCTAGTCTTTTTGATTGATCTATTTGCCTATTCTGTTATCAAACAAGACTTGATTACTCAGTTTCATACTAAGTCTTGAAGTTGGGTAATGTCATTCCTCCAACTTTGTTTTTCTTCGATATTGTGTTGGCTATTCTGGTTATTTTACCATTCCATATAAACTTAGAAACAATTTGTTGATCTCCACAAAATAACTTGCTGTAATTTTTATTGGGGTTGTGTTGAAGCTATAGACCAAGTTGGAAAGAACAGACATCTTTAACAATTTTAAGTCTTCCCAACAATAAACATGGATTATATCTCCATTTATTTAGATATTCTTTGATTTCCTTCATTGACATTTTAGTTTTTCTCATGTTACTCTTGTAAAAAATATAATAAATATATTTTCATTGTATTTATGCCTAAGTATTTCATTATTTTGCTGTAAATGTAAATGGTGGCTTTTTATTTCAAATTCCAATTTTTATTTCTGGTATATAGGAAAGCAATTGAATTTTGTATATTAAGCTTGTGTCCTACCACCTTTCTGTAATAACTATATGTTCTAGGAGTTTTTTGTTGATTTTTAAAAAATTCTTTAATAGAAAATCATGTCACAGTTTTATTTCTTTCTTCCCAAATTTTAATTTTATTTTCTTGTCTTATTGCTTTAGCTATGACTTCCTGTATGATATTGAATAGGAGTGGTAAGAGGAGCATCCTTATCTTGCTCCCAATCTTAGCGGGAAAGCATCTGGTTCCTGACCCTAAGTATAACGTTAGGTGTGTGGTTGATATTCTTTATCAAGTCAGGAAGTTCCCCTCTATTTCTTGTTTGCTGTGAGTTTTTATCATGAATGGGTGTTGGATTTTTGTCAAATGTTTTCATGTGATTTTTCTTCTTTAGCCTGTTGATGTGATGAATTATATTAATTGATTTTCTTTTTTTAATGTATTTGAGAGAGGAGGGGGAGGGAAAGAGAGGAGGGAGGGAGAGGGAGAGAGAGAAAGAGAAAAAGATCAATTTGTTGTCTCACTTATTTATGCTTTCATTGGTTGCTTCTTGTATGTGCCCTGACTGGGGAATCAAGCCCGCAACCTTGGTTTATCAGGACGACCTTGGTTTAACCAACTGAGCTGCCTGGCCAGGGCCACAGTCATTGATTTTCAAATGCTGAACCAGCCTTACATACTTGAAATAAATCCCAAGTATTATACACCACTTGGCCGTGTTGTATAATTTTTTTTATACGTATATTGTTGGCTTTGGTTTGCTAATATTTTGTTAAGGATTTTTGCATCTGTGTTGATGAGCAATCATTGGTTTTTGGTTTTCCTTTCTTGTAATGTTTTTGTCTGTTTTGGTATCAGGGTAATGCTGGCCTCATAGAAGTGTTAGAAAATACTCCCTCTGCTTCTATCTTCTGCTAGAGAATCGGTATCACTTTTTCCTTAAGTGTTTGGTAGAATTCACCAGTGACCAATCTGGGCCTGGTGCTTTCTCTTTTGACATGTTATTAATTGTTAATTCAATTTCTTTAAGAGATATAGACCTATTCAAAAAATCTATTTCTCCTTATATGAGGTTTTCTTTTGTCTGTCTCTATTTTTATTAAATGTTTATTATTGGAAGTATTTTATATGTCCCCTTTTTCCCCCATTGACCTCTCCTCATCCCGCCCCAACCCCCACCACCCACCCCCAGCCATCACCACCCTATTGTCTGTGTCCTATATGACTTTTGATAGATAGGCTTTCAAGAAACTGGTCTATTTCATCTAGGTTATCAAATTTGTGGTCATAAAGTTGGTCATGATATTCCTTTATTGTCCTTTCAACGTCCAAGGAATGGGTAGCACTGACTCCACTTTCATTTCTGATGCTAGTCATTTGTGTCTTCTCTCTTTCCTGGTTAGCCGGGCTAGAGGTTTGTCGATTTTATTAGTATCTCAAAGGAATTGCTTTTACTTTTTAATTTTTCTCTATTAATTTTTTGTTTTTAATTTAATTAATCTCTGCTCTAATTTTTATTATTTTTCTTCAGCTTTCTTTGGATTTAATTTGTTCTTCTTTTTCTAGTTTAATTGCATTGTAGTCTGAGAGTACACACGGTATGATTTCTATTCTATTCTTAAATATTTAAGGTGGGTTTTATGGTCTAGCTTAGTGAATGTTCCACATAAGCTTGAGAATATATTCTGCTGCCATTGATGAAGTCATGTAACATGTCAGTTGGATCCAGTTGAATGGTTATGCTCCTGCTCAGTTTAACCACCTCCTCACTCTGTTCTGCCTGCTACCTGCCAGTCACTGACAGAGGCGCCTTGAAGCCCTCAGCTTAACAGCTCCAGCCAGCCTCTCAGCAACTCTCTGTAGATTTGCCTTTTCTGGACATTGTATACACGTGGAGCCGTATGCTATGTGGGCTCTTGTGCCTGGCTTTGAGTGTGCTTTCTTATCACCGCCTTCAAAAGCTTCACGTGCCTTCCAGCCTTTCCACCAGGGCCCAGGGTAAAATTCTCGTGGCGAGAGCTTCCGGGCCTTCACTGACCTCAGGGCCATTGGGACATTGCTGGGCTCTTCGTGATCCAGGAGCCACGTGGTGAATGGGCCTCTCACATACATGCTGGAGGGCCTGCAGGGGAGCACGCGTCCAGGGAAGCAAACAGGCCTCCGAGGGTGTTGGGTTCACATCCTCTGACATGAATCCTGGCTTGTCAACCAGGGGTTTGTTTGTTCAGAGACTGCTTTATGTCGCCCTCTATTGTGTGCCTCTGAAAGCTCACTCACTGCTCTGTGGGAAATTTACCTCCTCTCCCACGGGAAGGAGAGGAAATAGAGCTGCTGGGTAGTCAGAGGTGATAGAAGCCCCTTGTCTTCCTGTATTTCTACTGTTTCCCCTTCCTGGCCTGGCACCTGGACCAGAGGGTGAGCTACACTCACAGTGTAGAGTGAACAGGAATCACTCTGATGAGAGCCAGGCACCTAGAGTTCAATGTTATCAGGGGCTTTCTGTGTGCCCAGAGCCATGCTCAATGTTTGACACAACTATCTATGCACCCTCCGCAGTGATTTTCTAAGTTTGACATAAAATCAGGCCCATCTTACAGATGCCCAAACGGTATAGGTTATACAGCTGGTAAATCTACTTTTACTCGGTTGAATCTCAAGCCACAAAGCTAATAACATCAGTAAGGGAGAGGGGATAAATGCTTTTCTGAATCATGCTTTTAGTCTTTTTTTTTTTTTTTTTTTTGTAAAAACAAGTCAGTTCTGCTAAATAAAAATAACCAAAAATATCTCTTTGTTCATACCTCCCTTTCACAAGTATTTCAGATTTCAAAAAATTTTTTTCTTTCTTGTCCATCTGCTTTTATCCCTTCACATAGTTGCCATAATGGTACATATTCCATTTTTTATTCTATTTTTATCTGTCACATTTTCTGAGAGCATTTTCCTGGTATTAGTTTGTGTAACTATCATTCTAATTGACTGCAAAATATTTCATTCATCTTATATGACACTAGAGGCCCGGTGAATGAAATTCATGCACGGGGAGGGGGGGTGTCCCTCAGCCCAGCCTGCACCGTCTCCAATCTGGGACCCTTCAAGGGATGTCCGACTGATCATTTAGGCCCAGTGCCACCGGGATCAGGCCTAAAGGGGCAGTCGGACATCCCTCTCACAATCCAGGAGGTGAGGATTGCTCCTCCCCTGCAGGCCTTGTCCCCCGCAACTGCCCTCTCCTGCTCCCAACCACTTGCCTGCCTGTCTGCCTGATTGCCCTAACCGCTTCTGCCTGCCAGCCTGATCACCCCCTAACCACTCCCCTGCCAGCCTGATCGATGCCTAACTGCTCCCCTGCCGGCCAGATTGCCCCCAACTGCCCTCCCCTGCAGGTCTGGTCCCCCCCAAACTGTCCTCCCCTGCAGGCCTGGTCCCCCCCCCAGCTGTCCTCCCATGCAGGCCTGGTTCCCCCCCAGCTGTCCTCCCCTGCAGGCCTTGTTCCCCCCAACTGCCCTCCCCTGCAGGCCTGGTCCCCCCCAACTGCCCTCCCATGCAGGCCTTGTCCCCCCCCTAGCTGCCCTCCCCTGCAGGCCTGGTCTGCCCCAACTGCCCTCCCCTGCAGGCCTGGTCGCCCCCAACTGCCCTCCCCTGCAGGCCTGGTTCCCCCTAACTGCCCTCCCCTGCAGGTCTGGCCCCCCCCCTCAACTGCCCTCCCCTGGCCTGGTTGCTCCCAACTGCCCTTCCCTGTTGGCTTGGTCACCCCCAACTGCCCTGGTCCCCCCCAACTGCCCTCCCCTGCAGGCCTGGTCCCCCCCAACTGCCCTCCCCTACAGGTCTGGGTCCCCCCGCAACTGCTCTTCCCTGCAGGCCTGGTTGCCCCCAACTGCCCTCCTCTGCTGGCCTGTTCCTCGGAGGTTAAACAGTTCCTCGGAGGTTAAAATACAGTCACCCCTAACTGCCCTCCCCTGCAGGCCTGATCGCCCCCAACTGCCCTCCCCTGCTGGCCATCTTGTGGTAGCCATCTTATGTCCACATGGGTGTGGCCATCTTTGACCACATGGGGGCGGCCATCTTGTGTATTGGAGTGATGGTCAATTTGCATATTACCTCTTTATTATATAGGATCATTGTGACTGAGCTCCTGATGTGAGACATAAATTATTTCTAAATTTTTTCTATCACAGAGGGTTCGTGCATAGAGATTATTTTCATTGTGAATTATTTCTGTTTCGTGTTTTTGTTGTTAATCCTCACCCAAGGATATTTTTCATTGATTTTTAGAGAGAGTGGAATGGAGGGGGAAAGACAGAGAGAGAGAAATATGAATGTGAGAGAGACACATTGATTGGTTGCCTCTGGCCAGCACTGGAGATAGAGCCTGCAACCAAGGTGTGTGCCCTTGACTGGAATAGAGCCTGGGATCTTCAGTCCATGGGCCGATGCTTTATCACCTGAGCCAAACCATCTAGGGCTCATTGTGAATTATTTCTTATGATAAGTTCCCAGAAGTAGGATTTCTGAATTAGACTAGAGCCATCTTGTAGCTCTGTAAGCAGGGCCAGATGGCTTCCTAAAAGTGCTGTATCAGAATATATGTCGGACAACAGAAGCTCCCTCCTTTAATACCTAATGAAATGAACAATCACAATAATTTTAAGCTTAAAAAGTCCCCAGCAATAACTAAAGAAAACATTACAACCTGATTCTATGAACATTGAAAAGTGGTGGGCAGGGGAGGAACAATAGAGCTGTCCCCACACAGAACCCACCACCCCACGGTCCTCCTAAGAGTGCTGCTGAGAGGAAAGGGGTGCGTTGACAAAACTGAGAGTTCTCGCTGCTGATCACCAGTGTGGGCCAAGTGCCCTCCAATGGAGACTGGGCAGCTGTGAAAAATGTCTAAGAGAGGCCTCCAAGCCTGAGACCGCCGCATTGTGCAGAACCTTAGTAGACGTGGGAGAGACGCCAGGGTTTGCACCTTCCAGAACTCTGCGCAAGGTCAGGGGTGTGCGCCGAGTCCTACAGGAGTGTGGGCATGTTGCTAGCTGGGAGGGGGGCAGTGCATTGGACTGACAGTTCAAGAAATTTGGCCACATTTTAGAAAGCTAATACAGAGCCCAGGCTTCCCAGCAAGGGCAACTGCGCATTCGTTTCTGCCCAAACCCTGCAACCTCAGGCTACAGAAAAGAAGGCCATGCACCAATTCTTTAGTTGTAGTCAGGAAAGTACTAGAGATAAATCAGCCCCAAATAATGTTGGGAAAGATGTCAAGAAGTTCCTGATTATATCAGAGCAATGGTACAGCAACAATGCAAATGAGAGAGAGAAAGGGAGGGAGGGAGGGAGGGAGGGAGGGAGGGAGGGAGGGAGGGAGGGAGGGAGGGAGGGAGGGGAAGAGAGAGAGAATCTAAATGACAGTGTGACCTAAGAAACAGAAAATATTTCTGCTGCAAGAACTTAGTGATAAAATGAATTTAATTTTCTTAAAAGTTCATGGATGAATCTTGCAGAAGGATAGATATAGAGATATTAATGGAATAGAATTGAGCGTCCAGAAATAAGCCTCTTAGGTTTATGGTAACTTGACTTTCAGCAAGATACTAGGATAATTAAATGGGAAAAGAGTATTCTTTTCAGCAAATGGTATTGAGACAACTGGAGATTTACATGTAAAATGATGAATTGGACCTGTCCTTCACACCATAGTCAAAAATGAACTCAAAATGGATTAAAAAACTAAATTCACAAGTTAAAATTATAAAATCCTTATAAGAAGACATAGGTGCAGGTCTCCATGACCTTGGACTAAGGGGTAGAGTCTTAGGACACCAAGGCACAAGCAACAAAAGGGAAAAATAGGGAAACTGAACTTTATCCAAATTAAATGCTTTGTGTCCCAAAGGACAGAATAAAGAAAAGTGAAAAGACAACCACAAATACCAGGGAAATTTTTATAAATCATACATCTCATTAGGGACTTGTATTTATAATACATACAGAAGTACTACAACCCAATCATAAAAGGACAAATCAGCCCATTAAAAATGGGCAAAGGAAAAGACATTTTTTCAAAGAAGATAAAGAGCCAATAAGCCCCTGACAAGATGCTCCCCACAATTAGCCACCAGGGAATTGCAAATGTGAACACAGTGAGACACCGTCTCACCGCCGGGTGAGAATAATGAAAAGATGGAAAGCAACACGTGTTGGCACAGCCAGGAAGATGGGAGCCTCCCGCGCCTGGTGGAAAGGGAGCGGTCGGCAGCTTTGGGAAGCAGAATTTGCCGGTTCCTCGGAGGTTAAAATGCAGTCACCATATTGTTGTGGGAGAATTGAACTTCACAGCCAGTGGGAGAGGGGTGCTCGGGCACGGCTGAAATGGGAATTTTCAGAGGCCCCACGGAGAAGGAGATGGTAAAAGACTTTACTTGTTTGGAGTTACATTCCTTGGGTTCCAGTCCTGAACCCAGTCCTGGAAAAGGGCAGCGGTGGGGTCAGCAGAGCCAGAAGCAGGGCCAGTGCAGAGTCTCCGTTCCAGGGTGCAGCCGGCCCAGCTCAGCATCAGGCCCAGCTCAGCATCAGGCCCAGCTCAGCATCAGGCAGATTTGCAGGGCGAATGCAGGCGAATGCAGGGGAATGTGCCCCACGCAGCAGGAGTCCCGAGAGTGCCTAGGGCTCAGTGCCCAGAGAGCGCTCCTTGGGCCAGGAATCTAAACATTCTGGTTTCATGCCCTGGCAGTGGCCACGCCCATTCTGGCCATGACCTGTTCCCAGGTGTGACTGACAGTAGGCACCTTCCCACTGGGCATGCGTCTATTATCCAGTCCCTGCCCCAGCCACAGCGGAACAGACCTGGGAGTGGTCCCTGCAGCCTCCTGGGAACCCGTGTGGATGGTGGCCTGTGTTAGCTGCCTCCCCTGCGTGCCTTCCTGTCAGTCATAACCAGGTTATTAACAGTGTCACCATGACTGGCAATTCCACTCCATATACCCACACAAAAAGTTGCACAAATGTTCATAGAAGGATTATTAATAACTAGAGGCCCAGCGCATGAAATTTGTGTACGGGGGAGAGGGAGCCCTCAGCCCGGCCTGCACCCTCTTCAATCCGAGACCCCTCAGGGGATGTCCGACTGCTGGTTTAGGCCCCATCCAGGCAGTTGGACATCCCTCTCGCAATCTGGGACCGCTGGCTACTAACGACTTGCCTGCCTACTGGCTTGATCACCACCTAATGGCTCCCCTACTGGCCTCATGGCCCCCAACTGCCCTCCCCTCCAGGCCTGATCACCCCTAACTGCCTCTGCCTTGACCCCCACCACCATGACTTTGTCCAGAAGGAAGTTGGACAGTAGGAAGATGTCTGGTCTCCCGGTCTAATTAGCCTATTACCCTTTTATTAGTATAGATGGTCAAAAAGTGAACACAATCCACTGATGAGTGAATAAGTAAAATATAATGCACCCATGCAATGGGATATTACTCAACAATAAAAAGAAGTGAGTAACAATACTTGCTACAACATGGATGAACCTCCAAAACATTATGATAAATGAAAGAAGCCAGTCACAAAAGGACACATATTGTATGATTTCATTTATGTGAAATGTCCAGAACAGGCAATTCTATAGGAGCAGAAAGATTAGTGGTTACCCAGTGCTGTGAGAGCGGTGAGGGTCGGAGGGGGCTTTCAGTGGTGACAGATAAGAGGTATGGGGTTTCCTTTTGGTCATGAAATGTCTTAAAATCAGTTATGGTGATGACTGTATAGCTCTGTGACTATTAGTATATTCACAATTACATATATTTTTAGTAAACCGTTTAATTGTATACTTGAAATGGGTGAATTATATGGCATGTGAATTGTATCTCAATAAAGCTATCTATTTTATTTTTTATTTTTTAAAATATATTTTTATTGATTTCAGAGAGGAAGGGAGAGGGAGAGAGAGAGAGACCGAAACATCAATGATAAGAGAGAATAATTGATCAGCTGCCTCCTGCATGCCCCACACTGGGGATTGAGCCTGCAGCCCTGGCATGTGCCCCAACTGGGAATTGAACTGTGACCTCCTGGTTCATAGGTCAATGCTCAACCCCTGAGCCATGCCAGCCAGGCAAATCTATCTTTTTAAATTACAGTTTACATTCAATATTATTTTGAATTAGTTTCAGGTGTACAGTATAGTAGTCAGACAATCATACACTTCACAAAATGCTTCCTTGGCATTTCCAGTCCCCACCTGGCACTATACATAGTTAATACAATTTTATTGACTCTATTCCCTATACTGTACTTACAGCTCTGTGACTATTTTTTAACTATCAATTTGAACTTCTTTTTTTAAAAAAATATTTTTATTGATTTCTGAGAGGAAGGGAGAGGGAGAGAGAGATATAAACATCAATGATGAGAGGGAACCATCAATCAGCTGCCTCTTGCACGCCCCCAATGAGGATGGAGCCCTCAACCTGGGCATGTGCCCTGACCGAAATCGAACCATGACCTCCTGGTTCATAGGTTGATGCTCAACCACTGAACCATGCCAGTCAGGCCCAATGTGTACTTCTTAATCCCTTCACCTTTTACATCCATCCCTCCAAACTACCTCCTCTCTGGCAACTATCAGGCTGTTCTCTGCATCTATGAGTCTGTTTCAACTTTATTCCTTTACTAGAGGCCCAGTGCATGAAATTCGTGCATGGAGAGGGGGTTCCCTCAACTCAGCCTGCATCCTCTCCAATTGGGGACCCCTTGCAGGATGTCCGACTGCCATTTTAGGCCTGATCCCTATCAGGCCTAAACCGGCAGTCAGATATCCCTCTCACAATCTGGGACCACTGGCTCCTAATTGCTCACCTGCCTGCCAGCCTGATCACCCCTAACTGCCCTCTCCTGCAGGCCTGATGTTGCCCCCAACTGCCCTCCTCTGCTGGCCAATTTGGTTCTAATTGGTCGGTTCCTATGCCAGCATCAAAAGCTTCACCTCCTAGCCCTAACCGGTTTGGCTCAGTGGATAGAGTGTCAGCCTGTGGACTGAAAGGTCCCAGGTTCGATTCCGATCAAGGGCATGTACCTTGGTTGTGGGCACATCCCCAGTAGGGGGTGTGCAGGAGGCAGCTGAACGATGTTTCTCTCCCATCGATGTTTCTAACTTTCTATCCCTCTCCCTTTCTTTCTGTAAAAAATCAATAAAATATATTTTAAAAAAAATCTTCACCTCCTAGGCAGCCATTGGCTCCCCATAGCACCCAGATTTGGTTCTGATTGGTCAGTTTCAATGCCAGTCAGCGTCAAAAGCTCCACCTTCTAGGCAGCCATTGGCTCCCCACAGCACACAGATTTGGTTCTCATTGGTCGGTTCCTATGCCAATCAGCATCTCCAGGCCTATTTCTGGGCCTGATCAAAGAGGCGGGGATTAACAGCAGCCCCTGCGGAGGCCAGGAGAGAAAGAAAAGCCTGGCTGCTGGTGAAGATCAGAAAGAAAGAGGGAGAGGAAGAGAGAGGTAAGTACACTGATCAACAGCTTCCACTGAGGCTGCAGATCAGACCCTGACTCACTTTCTGGGTCTCAGCCACCTGGGCAGTCAGTGCTGGGTTGCCAGGCTGCAGCTGGGCAACCCAGCGCTGACTTCCAGATGGTCTGTGTTTGGTCGCAGGCTCGGCCCCTTCCCAAGCCTAAAGCCTCCGCCCCAGGCTTTAGGCTTGGGAAGCGGGCACCCCCGTCCCTCTGATTGCAGGCTCGGCCCCTTCCCAAGCCTAAGGAAGGCGCCCCCCCTCCCCGCCAATGGCTGGCTGGGAGTGACCTCGGTGCCGAGGAGTTTCCCAGGACCCAGGTATGTATGCAAATTAACCGCCATCTTTGTTGGGTTAATTTGCATACTCTGATTGGCTGTGGGTGTAGCGGAGGTATGGTCAATTTACATGTTTCTCTATTATTAGGTAAGATTTCATTCCTTAGATTTCACATATAAGTGAAGTCATATGGTATTTGTCTTTCTCTGTCTGACTTAACTTCACTTAGCAAAAAAAACACTAGGTTCATTTTGCTGACACAAATAAGATTTTATTATTTTTCATGGCTGAGTAATATTCCATTATTTCTGTGCACCACTACCTTTTGATCCATTTGTCTTTCTAAGGGTATTTGAGTTGCTTCCATATCTTGTTTACTGTAAATAGCACTGCAGTGAACACAGTAGTACATATATTCTTTCAACTTAGGGTTTGGGGTTTCTTCAGACATATACCCAGAAGTGGAATCACTGGGTCATGAGACAGCTCCATTTTTAATGTTTTTATCTTTATTGTTGAAAGTATTACAGATGTCCCCTTTTTTCCCCCTGACCCCTTCCAGCCTGCACCTGCCCCCCACCCATTTTTAACTTTTTGAGGACCCTCCATACTGTTTTCCATAGTGGCTGCACCAGTCTGCATTCTCACCAGCACTGCATGAGGGTTCGCTTTTCTCAACATCCTTGCCAATACTTGTTGTTTGTCGATTGATGATAGCCATTCTGATCAGTGTCACGGGACATCTCATTGTGGTTTTAATTTGCATCTCTCTGATGATTAGTGATGTTGAGCATCTTTTCATATGTCTATCGGCCTATATATCCTCTTTAAAGAAGTGTCTATTCAGATCCTCTGCCCATTTTTTAATTGGACTGTTTGTATTTTTGGTATTGAATTATCTGAGTTCCTTATAAATTTTCAATATTAACACTGTATCACTGAAAAATATATTCTCCTATTCAGTAGGTTTTCTTTTTGTTTTGTTGATAATTTTTTTACTGTGCAAAAACATTTTTGTTTGATATAGTCCTATTGGTTTATTTTTTATTTATTTATTTTTGCTTCCCTTACCTGAGGAGATATATCAGAAAAAAATATTGCGAAGAGAAATATCAGACACTTTACTTCCTGTTTCTTCTAGGACTTTTATGATTTAGAGTCTTACATTTAAGGCTCTAATTCATTTTTAGTTTATTCTTAAATATGGTGTAAGAAGCTGATCTATTTTAGTGTGTTGTTTTTTGTGTGGGGTTTGTTGTATGTACTGTTCAATCTTATCAACACCATTTATTGAATAGACTGTCTTTACTCCATTGTATGTTCTTGCCTCAATTAATCATATAGGCATAGGTTTATTCTGGGCTCTCTATTCTGTTCCATTGATCTATATATCTGTTTTATGTCCATACCATGCTGTTTTTTTAAAATATATATTCATTGGTTCCAGAGAGGAAAAGAGATGGAAACATCAATAATTAGAGAGAATCATTGATCAGCTGCCTCTTGCATGTTCTCCATTGGGGCTCAAACACGCAACCTGGGCATATGCCATGACCAGGAATCAAAACATGACCTCTTGGTTCATAGGTCAACGCTCAACCACTGAACCACGCTGGCCGGGCCATACCATGCTGTTTTGATTAGTATAGCCTAGGAGCATAGTGTGATATCAAGTAGTGTGATACCACCAACTTTGTTCTTCTTTCTAAAGATTGCTATGCCTATTTGCAACCTTTTGTAGTTCCATATGTATTTTTTTGATTATTTATTCTAGTTCTGTGAAATACACCATTGGTATTTTGATAGGAATTGCATTGAATATATAGATTGTTTGGGGTAGTATAGACATTTTAATTCTTCCAATCCATGAGCCTGGTGTATGCTTCCATTTATTTGTAGCTTCTCCAGTTTCTTTTGGGGGGTGGGATTGATTACAATTATCAATGGGATTGTTTTCTTTTTTTTAACCATTATTGTTGAGAGTGTTACCGGTGTCTCCCTCTTCACCCCCATTGCCCTCCTCCACCCAGTTCCTGCTCTGCCCCAGGCTTTCACCACCATATTGTCTGTGTCCACAGATTATGCATATATGCAAATAAGATCTTTGGTTAATCTCTTCCTGCACCCCTCTCACCCCTTCCCTCTGAGATTCATCAGTCTGTCCCTTGTTTCCATGCCTCTGATTCTATTTTATTCATCAGTTTATTTTGTTCATTAGATTTCTTGTTCATTTATCTGGGTTTTTAGATTCAACTGTTGATAGATATGTATTTATTGCCATTTTATTGTTCATATTTTTTTATCTTTTTTTTTTCTTCTTCTTCTTCCTCTTCTTAAAGAATACCCTTCAGCATTTCATGTAATACTGGTTTGGTGGTGATGAATTCCTCTAGCTTTTTCTTGTCTGTGAAGCTCTTTATCTGACTTTCAATTCTAAATGATAGTTTTGCTGGATAGAGTAATCTTAGTTGTAGGTCCTTGCTATTCATAATTTTGAATAGTTATTGCCTCTCCCTTCTGGCCTGCAAAGTTTCTCTATATAGAAATCAGTTGTATGGGTGCTCCCTCATAGGTAATTAACTGATTTTCTCTTGCTGTTTTTAAGATTCTCTTTTTGTCTTAAGCCCTTGGCATTTTCATTATGATGTGTCTTGGTGTGGGCCTCTTTGGGTTTTGCTTGTTTGGGACTCTCTGTGCTTCCTGGACTTGTAAGTCTATTTCTTTCACCAGGTAGGTGAAGTTTTCTATCATTATTTCTTCAAATAGGTTTCTAATGTCTTGCTATCTATCTTTTCCTTCTGGAACCCCCATAATGTGAATGTTGGTACACTTGAAGGTGCCCCAGAGGCTCCTTACACTATCTTCATATTTTTTGATTCTTTTTTCTTTTTGCTATTCTGATTGGGTGTTTTTTGCTTCCTCATATTCCAAATCATTGATGTGATTCTTGGAATCCTCTACTGTTGAATCCCTGTAAATTATTCTTCATTTCAGTTAGTGCATGCTTAATTTCTAACTGATACTTTTTCATGTCTTTGACATTCTCACTAAGATCCTTGAAAGTCTCACTAAGTCCCTAAAAGCTCTCATTAAGATCCTTGAGAAACCTTATAGCCATGTGTCTAGGTTTTGAACTCTATATCCAGTAGTTTGCTTGCTTCCATTTCTTTCATTTGTGACATGGTTCTTTGTCTCCACATTTTGGCTGCTTCCCTGTGTTTGTTACTATGTTTTGGGTAGAGCTACCATGTCTCCTGGAGTTGACAGAGTGGCCTTGTGTAGTAGGTGTTCTGCAGGGCCCAGTGGCTCAGCCTCCCCAGTCACCTGAGCTGGGCACTCTAGGTGCACCTCTGTGTGGGCTGTGCGCACAGACTTGTTGTAGTTGAGCCTGGATTGCTCTTTGTGTCACTGGGAGGAGTTGACCTCCAGGCCAAAGGGCTGTGAGAACCAGCTGCAACTACAGTGAAGAGCTGCTGTGCAGGAGACACCCCTATGGAGCAGGACTTGCTTCAGTGGGGCTTTGGTGCTCACTGAGTCTGCCCCTTGAGTGTGTAGTATGTGGATGTGTAGAGTTGTAATCTGGTGTGATATGACGCTGTCCACTGGGTGCACCGTCTCTTAGGTCTCCAGGGAAGTGCAAAGTCAGCCACTGCCTGGGCCACCTGGCAGGAGCTACAGAGCTATCTTCAGATGGCTACTATTTGTATTGAGCTAGGAAGTGCCCAGACGAGGCCCAGTTGTGAAGCAAGGCAGGCTGGTGCTAGTGCCAGGTCTTGGGCCTCTTATCGATAGGTATGTAGCACACTGACACCAGCTGTTGATTTTTTGAGAGATATTAGCAAAGTCTGAAGCCTAAGCCAAGAGAGGTCATTCATAGGGAAAAGCTGCTGCCATCAGCTTGGGTGGGGCTGAAAGTTGGATGAGGCAGGGTCTCAGGGGATCACTGGGATAAAGCCAATAGTGTGGGCCATGTTGACAGAATCTCAGATATGGCTGCCAGTCAGCTCTGTGACAGGGAGGTCCCAGCATAGGAACACCGACCCCTGTGAGCACCCCTGTCTTCGGAAAGCCACATCCAAGTTCCTGCCCCTGTGCCAGACAGTCCAGTTTCTCCTTGTATGTCCCTGGTTTACCCAATGCCACCACCCAGTGCTGGAGCTCAGAGGGAATAGGACTGTTTAACTTCATGTGCAAGCCTTTTAAGAGGAACTACTAGGTCTCCAGCAGCCTCCATGTCTCTGAGCCACAATCCCTACTGGTTTTTACAACCCAAAGTTACAGGGACTTCTCTTCCCAGCTTTGGAACCCTGGGGCTGGGACCCCTAGCTCCTCACAGGAAGCCTCCACAGAGACAATCTCCTACCCGATTAAAAAACACCACACGTCGCCCTAGCTGGTTTGGTCAGTGGATAGAGCGTCGGCCTGTGAACTGAAAGGTCCCGAGTTCGATTCCGGTCAAGGGCACATGCCTGGTTTGTGGGCTCAATTCCCAGTGGGGGACTTGCAGGTGGCAGCCAATCCATGATTCTCTCTCATCGTGGATGTTTCTATCTCTCCCTCTCCTTTCCTTCCTCTCTGAAATCAATAAAAAATATTTTTTTTAAAAAAACACCACACATGGGTGTTAGACCAGCCTGTTCCAAGCCTCTGCCCCTCCTACTAGTCTTGATGTGGTTTCTTCTTTACTTCTCTAGTTGTAGGACTTCCATTCAGCCAGATTTCAGGTGGTTCTGAATGATGGTAGTTCTGTATTTTAGTTGTAATTTTGATGTGGTTGTGGGAGGTGGTGAGTACCGGCATTTATCTATGCTGCCATCTTGGTTCTCCCACTTAGTTTTCTTTCTGATTGCTCATGATCTATTTATATAAAAGCCTAAGCGACCATTACAACTGAACAACTGGAACAACCAGAACTACTGGTGGACCAGTTGCTATGACATGCACTGACCATCAGGGGGAAGACGCTCAATGCAGGAGCTGCCACCTGGTGGTCAGTGTGCTCCCACAGCCAACCTCCCACAGCCAGCCAGCAGTGTCAGAGTCCGGCGTCCATTTCTTTTGTGCCTGGCCCGGCAACCGTCACCTCCTCTCCCAACCCCACCGGGGTCTTTGGGCCCCGGGCTTGGATGGGGAACTGGGAATGGGTGGCAGTGGATGCGGCCCCTTTCCCAGGGGCCCAAGGGCTGGCTCCCTCCTCAGGGCCAGCGACCAACCTCCCGCACCCCATCCCTCCCCCCCGGCTGGCAGGTCCCAATCAACCCACAGTCCCTCCCCTCGCCCCTCCCTCCAGCCAGCAGGCCCTGACTGGCCAAGCCCTAATTGGCCCTGATCACCGGCCAGGCCTAGAGAACCCACCCGTGCACAAATTCATGCACTGGGCCTCTAGTTGGTGTATAAAATGCAACTTGTTTCTGAATATTTATTTTGTATCCTGCTACTTTACTGAATTTATTTATCAGTTCTAGTAGTTTTTGGTAGAATATATAGGGTGCTCTATATACAATATCATGTCATCTGTACATAGTGACAGTTTTACTTCTTCCTTTCCAATGTGGATGCCTTTTATTTCTTTTTCTTGTCTGATCACTGTGACTAGGACTTCCAGTACTATGTGGAATAAGAGTGGTGAAAGTGGACATCCCTGTGTTGTTGCTGATCTTAACTTAAAGGAAACACTTTTAGTTTTTCCCTGTTGAGTATGATGTTTGGCTATGTGTTTGTCATGCATGTTCTTTATTATATTGAGATACATCCCCTCTATAATCACTTTTTTAATGCATTTATATCATAAACTAGAGGCCTGGTGCATGAAATTTCTACACTCAGGGGCATCTCTCAGCCTGGCCTGCACCCTCTCGCAGACTGGGAGCCCTCAGGGGATGTCTGACTGACAGCTTAGGCCCGCTCCCTGTGGGCCTAAGCCATCAGTCGAGGGAGCAGGCCTAAGACGTCAGTCAGACATCCTTAGTGCTGCTGCAGAGATGGGAGAGGCTCCCGCCACCACTACTGTGCTCGCCAGTGGTGAGCCTAACTTCTGGCACACTGACCACTGGGGAGCAGCTCCTGTGTTGAGTGTCTGCCCCCTGTGGTCAGTGCATGTCATAGCGACCAGTCATTCTGCCATTTGGTCAATTTGCATATTAGCCTTTTATTATATAGCACTAGAGGCCTGATGTACGAAATTCATGCAAGAGTAGGCCTTCCTGCCGAAACCGGTTTGGCTCAGTGGATAGAGCATTGGTCTGTGGACTGGAAGGTCCCAGGTTCGATTCCGGTCAAGGGCATGTGCATTGGTTGCAGGCACATCCCCTGGTGAGGGGTGTGCAGGAGGCAGCTGGTCAATGTCTCTCTCTCTCATCGATGTTTCTAGCTCTCTATCCCTCTCCCTTGCTCTCTGTGAAAAATCAATAAAATATATTTAAAAAAAAAAAAGAGAGAGTAGGCCTTCCTTCCCCCAGCTGTCAGCACTGGCTTCCCTCTGGCATCCAGGACCCGGGCTTCCCTCTGGCCGCTGGCAGGCACCCAGGACTAGGCTTCTCTCACAGCCCCAGCTTCATTCGGAAGGTCGTCCAAAAGGGCATCCGGAAGGATGTCCAGTGTAATTAGCATATTACACTTTTATTATTATAGATGGGTGCTGGATTTTGTCCAATATTTTTCCTCTATCTGTTAATATGATATGATTTTTATCCCTCCTTTTGTTTATGTGGTGTTTCATGTTAATTGATTTGCATATATTGTACCAACCTTGCATCCCAGGAATAAATCCCACTTGATCATGCTGTACAATCTCTTTAATGTATTGCTGGATTAACTTTGCTAATATATTGTTGAGGATTTTAGTACTTATATTCATCAGGGATATAGGTCTATAATTTTCTTTCTGGGTAGTGTCTTTATCTGGTTTTAGAGTTAGGATAATGCTGGCCTCGTAAAGAGCTTGGAAGTGTGCCTGCCTCTTGGGTTTTTGGGGTAGTTTGAGGAGGATAGGGGTTAGTGCTCTGAATGTTGTGAAACTTCCCTATGAAGCCATCAGGTTCCAGACTTTTGTTTCCTGGGAGGATTTTTTATTATTTAGTTTTATTACTGCTTCAATTCCATTGGTTGTTATAGGTCTATTCGGGTTTTCTAATTGAGTTTTGGAAAGTTGTATATTTCTAGGAATTTATCCATCTCAGTCAGGTTGTCTAATTTGTTGGCATATAGTTGTTCATAGCATTTTCTTACAATTCTTTTTATTTCTATGCTCTTTCATTTCTGATTTTGTTTATTGGGTCCTCTCTCTTTGTTTTAGGATGAGTCTTGTTTATCTTTTCAAAGAACCAGCTTAGTTTCATTGATCTTGTGTATTATTTTTTAGTCTCTATGCCATCTATTTTTTATAATTATTTGTCTCTTTTTCCCTATTTCTTAAAGGGGTCCTTTTAACATTTCTTGTAATGCTGGTTTGGTGGTAATGAACTTATTTAGAGTAAAGCAGTCTTTTAAAAGTTTGTAGGTAAGGTGATAAAACCATAGAATTAGAGGAAAAGAGGAATTGAAAAACCAAAGAAACAAGTTGAGAACCAAGCAGTACAATTAAAGATCTAATAAATGAGTTAGAACCAGCAAGGAATAAAGCATACAAGTCTAGACATCTAATAAATGACTTAGAGGAAAGGTTTAAGATAATTACTATTACTATAGAAGAGAAAGACATACATTAAAGCAATTATAAATAATTTGATTGCTATGGAGGCCAAGCAATGCTAATTGCTTAAGTTGGTAACCCAATAAAGAGTATAGCTACTGTATACAAGGATATAAACGCAGAAATATTTCCTAAAATGAAGAACTGTTTCTACAAATTGTAAGAATATGGTATGTTCCAAGAAAAATTGATACAGAATAACTGATCAAAAGAAATAAGTTGATTAAATTCTTGTACATCCAGTATCAAAAAGATTCCATCAGGCATCTCGATAGGAAATAAAGGGGCAAACCATCTGATGGGCCTCAGCAACGCAAACTTCCAGGATCTAGAAATAAAGCGTGGTCTGCGGGTTCTGAGGGAAAGGAACTGGGAGATAAGAATACTATTCTCCACCAAGGCACTCTTCAGATACAAAAGCAGTGCAGGCACCTTGATCAGGCAAAACTGAGAGAATGAGACCCTGTAAGTCCCATTTTGGATAAAGAAATAAAATCAGCCAACAAATAGACCAGGGGTCCTCAAACTTTGTAAACAGGGGGCCAGTTAACTGTCCCTCAGACGGTTGGAGGGCCAGACTATAGTTTTAAAAAAACTATGAACAAATTCCTATGCACACTGCACATATCTTATTTTGAAGTAAAAAAACAAAACGGCAAAAACACCCACATGTGGCCCGCAGGCCGTAGTTTGAGGACGCCTGAAATAGATGGATCAAAATAAAGAACTCTTACATGGTCTGTGTGAAAAGACTCGGGTTTGAGCAATGAATCTATTTAAATACGGACCTAAGGCTCAGAGCAGGAGAACTGTGGTGGAAGAACAAAAATGTGTTAGAAACCGGAGTCGGAGGTGGAGAGATGGAGGGAAGAGTGAGAGCTAATCACCACACAGTTCATAAAGGAATCAGTGAAATCGGCCTAACATTGAGTTATGTGTATTTACAGATGAAATACACTGTCAGGATTTGCTTCAAAATGCTCCAAAGAAAGAAGGAAGGAAGAGAGGGAGGAAGGGAGGGGAAAAAGGAAGGAAATTGAATATAGTGATGGGGAAATGAATGAGGCAAGAATTACGAAATATTGATAACTATTGAAGCTGGATAATGGGCACCTGGTTTATTATACTACTAGTAGCCCTGCGCATGAATCAGTGCACCAGTAGCTCGCCAGTAGCTTGCTGCCACCCTCCAGTAGCTCTCCACCCCTTACCCCGCCCTCCTGTAACGCCCCTCCACTCCCCTTCCCCTCCCCCATAGCTTGCTGCCCTGCCCTCTCCCGTAGCTCTCCGCTGCCTGCTTGTAGCTCACTGTCTCAACCTCCTGCTGATCTGTGATTCCGGTCGTTACTCGGTCGGTCGTTACACTTCACAGCATAACAACCATTTGCATATTACATCTTTATTATATAAGATGCTCCTCACCCTCATATATTTTTAAATTTTTGACAGTGAAAAGTTAAAACACTATCACAAAATTAGATTAAATGATCTTTTAAAATATGTTTTTATTGATTTTTTAGAGAGAGAAGAAGGTAGAGGGATAGAGAGATAGAAACATTGATGAGAGAGAAACACCCATCAGCTGCCTCCCGCAGGCCCCCTACAGGGGACGGAACCTGCAACCCAGGCACGGGCCTGACCAAGAATGGGACCAGAAGCCTCTTGGTTCACAGGTGGATGCTCACCCACTGAGCCACACTGGCCAGGCTGAATGATTTTGTAAAGCACAGTGTCTTTAACCCCTTAATAACTTCAGTTATTTTTCTAAATTATTGTTTTAGAAGTTTCTCTTTATGAAGCAGTTTCTCTTGTAGTGAATAATGACTTATCTCAAGTTCAGTCAGTTCTTTAGTCCATGTTGGCTCTGAGAGATTTAAGTAAAACTGAACATCTTTATTTAAAAACAGAACATGTCAAGTGATCCCATTCTTATAAAAGCCTTTCTTTGATCTGTCTGCCCTTCCATCTCACCGTGCTGTGCGCCGAGGGAGAAGGCCATCAGAAGTTAGTCCTGGATGTAAGGGTTAGAGTGATGGATTGCTTTCTTTTTTTGTTATTTTTAAGACTTGCTGTTTACTTTATTAAAACTAGTTTAACTCTCTGCACAGAGCACCTATTGTTCTTACACAAGTGATAAGGTCATCACTCTTTAGAAGCACTGCTCCAGTTCACGCAGGTGCCGCAGGGAGTAAGCTTCGCACGACTGTGCCCCGCGTACGGACACGGTGCGGGAGCCTCCGGATGCGGCAGCGGCTCCTCAGTGCGACGTGTGAGCCGTGTGCTAACGGCCTGTTCTGTTTCTCCGAGTCCAGGGAGCATCTATGACTTTTACTTCCTCAAGCAAGGCGGCGGGCACTGGTACACGTGGACCGAATACATCACCAAAGAAGAGGAGAACATCCCCGCCAACGCAAAGGTAAAGAGGGGCTGGCCCTGGAACTCTGCTTTCCGAAAGGACCCACATCCTCCGAGGTGAACGCAGGGACCGCAGTTCTGTGTCCGCATTTTAAAGAACTTCCTTCAGGAAAGGCCAAAGTGCGTGGGCGGAGCCTGGAAGCACGGGCTCCTCACTCCGCCTTCATCCTTTGCCTCCGTCCACTCAACTACAAACAGCAGAAAAATGCTTCCGTGATGGTTGTAAGAATTGGAGACAATATACGTGAACACGTGGCACACACTCTGTGCAAACCAACAGTGGCTGCGTTCTGATCACTACCATTGTCATTATCGGTCATGACAGGCATTGCGGTATTATGGTATCTCAGGGACCTCAGGCAAAAGGACACCTGCCTTTGTTTAAGCCCCTGAGGACTTCCTGGATCCGCATTCTCAGCAGCACAGGGTCTGGCTCAGCAGCACAGGGTCTGGCTCAGCAGCACAGGGTCTGGCTCAGCAGCACAGGGTCTGGCTCAGCAGCACAGGGTCTGATTAGCTTGTCTGGTTGGCAGATGACTCAGCTCACTGACACTTCCTCCTCCTTTCCCTGTGGAACGTTTATCTGGGGGTGCACGTTTATGACTCTGTGTAGCATCTGGTGACATGACTTACCTCTCTGGGTGATCGCAGATGGTTCAGGCCCTGGGTGGGTGGAGACGGCGCATAGGAAAGTGGGAATATTGTCATGTCAGACACAGGCAGGACCAGAGTGGCTGTGCTGAGTTCAGGGCCCACCCCGGGGGCTGAGTGTGGTGAGGACCCCCCACCCCAGCAGTGAGACCCTAAACTTTAATTCTCCTTAAGGAGCTTGGTCACCTGAACTCCAGGGGTTTCAAATCTTGCTGAATTCATACAAATAAAAGAGTCCCGTGCCGAAAATATATTCAGTTCGGCTGCACATTTTCCCCTTGTCCCTGACAATAAAAATCCATGAAACCCAACTTGCTATAAATTCCCAGTCTTGATAGCAAAACCTGGTTCTGCATTCGCATTACCTATGGGCTCTGTCTTTGGACAAGTGAGCAGCAATCCTCCAGCCTCAGTTTTCTTCATCTGAAAATTTGAGCTAAGTCCACACCTGACTCAGAGGGTTACTGGGAAGACTGTCGGGATAACAGCAGAACATCCTTGCTCAGCACCTATCAATTCTCATCCTCTCTGCTGCAATGCCCTCGGCATCTAATCCCTTCCCTTCCATCCAATTACTTACCGAAAAAGCCAAGCCTTTGTCTCCCAGCATGCACCGCGCCACCCTGCTGCACAGACCAAGCTGACCCCTTTCACAAACCCCAGTGTGAGGATGCTCCCCGGAGCTGAGCCCAGCACACACACACACACACACACACACACAGGAGGCTTCACCGTGAGAGGCCTGCCCCTGCCTCTGCCCCAGGGAGGCCACATGGAAGATGACAGGGCCGGTCCAGGGAGGCCAGCTAAGCCAGGGTGCTGTACTCAGAGTAACAGGGTTCCAGGAGCCACGGCCAAGCCCGTAGAGTCCGGCTGGGGTCTGAGTGCCAGGAAATCTCATTTCATTTTAAACCAGCTCAATGGACGAGGTGCCGTCACTACCCCATTTCCCAGGGTAATAAGCTAAGCTCCTGGGCCTATTAAATACTCGCTCAAGGTGAAAGAGAGAAGGGATGGAACGAAGTCTTCTGAATGCTGAGGCCCAGCCTCCTGGGCCAGTACCAAGGCTCTCCCATGTCTTTGTGGTACAGGTCTCAGAACTCATCATCCCCACCGTGGAGACGGCCCGGCAGTCCTTCTTCCTGAAAACCTACCTGGACCATGAGATTCCAATGCTCTTTGTGGGACCCACAGGCACCGGCAAATCAGCTATCACCAACAACTTCCTCCTCCACCTTCCCAAAACTATCTACCTGCCCAACTGCCTCAATTTTTCTGCCAGGACCTCAGCCTATCAGACCCAGGATATCATCATGTCCAAGCTGGATCGGCGGCGGAAGGGCCTCTTTGGGCCCCCCATCGGGAAGAAGGCGGTGGTGTTTGTGGGTAAGGCGCAGGCCTGGATGCCACCAGGCTCCTCCCCTCTCGACTGCCGGTCCACTCTGCAGTCCTTCTCTCTCTGACGGATAAAATATTTCCCGTTAATAAAATTTAGTACTTCTTCCTTCCCCTCCTCCCTTTCTCCCTCCCTCTCTTCCTCCTTCCTTCCCTTTCTTCCTTCTTTAATTTTGCTTTTTCTTCTGACTCCTTCCATTACCAAGTATTTGTTGTACGTGCCAAGTTTTTATTAACTTTTTAAATATGTTTTTATTGATTTCAGAGAGAGGAAGGAGAGGGAGACATCAAAAATGAGAGAGGATAATTGATCAGCTGCCTCCTGCATGCACCCTACTGGGGATCAAACCCACAGTGGGGCTTGTGCCCTGACTGGGAATCAAGCCATGACCTCCTGGTTCATGGGTCGATGCTCAACCACTGAGCCGCACCAGCGGGCAGCCAATGTTTTAGTCTGTGAGACATGGTCCAGGCCTCCTTGCCTGAGCCAGGCTCCCAGCTTCTCCCTGTGGGGAGACGCAGGTCCAGAAGGGACTGTGGTGTTGGGCCTGTTGCATCTCCAAAAGCACACACACTTGTGAAAAGATCCGTACTCCGTTTTGTGTCAGATAAATATGTTATCAGTACGTGAAGAAACCCAATATTTGCTCAAAAATGTGAAATAACACATTGATGTTTCCCAAGATTTTACCTGTTTACAAAGCACTTCCTCACTCATCTCAGTTGAACTCCACAACCCTGTGAGGTCATTAACTGCCATTCTCATTTTGCTAGTCATTCATTGAGGCTCCAGAAGGTTCAATTCCCTGTTCAGAGTGAAACGACTGGAAAATTCTGGAGCTGTGGCCCAAGCCCAGGATTTTGGGTGCCAAATACATCTTGACTAGAGCCCCATTTACTTATAGTGGCGCCCTGCTCTTCTGAGCTATCTCGTTGCCTTTAAAATTCATGTATTGCCCCGCTGGGTGCTCAGTTGGTTAGGGTCGGACCAATAGGCAAGGTCGTGGGTTTGAGCTCTGGTCAGGGCACTTACAAGAAGCAACCAATGAGTGCATCACTGCACAGAACAACACATCAGTGTTTCTCTCGCGCCCTTCTCCTCTCTCTCAAATCAATTTTTAAACTGCACATATTGATAATGAACATTGCATATATTTGTATCCTTGCCAGCTAACATCAGCTCTTTAAAGGCAGGGATCTTTTTAATTTTATTTTCCTTTCTTTTTCTTCCAACCTGTTTTCCCTTCCTATTTTTATGGTATGTCCAAAAACAGGCTGGGTGGTAAATACACAATACAATATACAGATGATGTGTTATAGAATTATATAGCTAAAACCTATATAATTGTATTAACCAATATCGCCTCAATAAATTCAATTAAACATTTTTTAAAAAAACAGTTTAAGCTTTGCAGCCAAGCAGATGGAGGTTGAAATCTCACTTTCAACCCCTATGCACATTGTGACCTACCTCCCAGGGCCCTCAGGTCCTCACCTCCAACATAACCGTGAAGCGTCTTCCTGACAAAGTCTTTATTTGGACTAGATAAGATCATCGGTACAAGACTCCTACAATGCCACCTTTCCCAAGCGGGGCGCTCGGCTGTGTTGTGTGGGGAGACATTAAGCTCCACTGTACTGCGCGCCCTCTCTGTGCAGAGACTGGGCGATCGCTCCCGGGACGTCAGCTCCTGCACTGAGGAGTCACAGTCTGTTCCCGCCATTGGAGCTTGTCCACCAAAACCTTAGTCCAAAGCCTTGCTCCACACCTGCTGGTCAAATTAAATACCCTGTTAGCTGGGATGTGGCTGTCTTCCCTACATCTCCCCAGAAATCATAGCCCCAGAAATTAAAATGTCTAACACACAGTAGACAATCAGCATGTTTTGTTGGAGGGAATGGGAAAAGGTTAAATGCCTGTGATGCCAATCCTGCAGCCCTAAAGTCACAGTGGCAGAACCAGGGGAACCTCTTCCTGTAGGTCAAACGTCCGTGGGCCGCGCCCGGCCCAGAGTGGGGGTGAGACACTGGCTGTGGACTCTCCCGAGGAGGAAAGAGTCTTCTGCTGCGTCCTGTGAGAGCAGAGGGTCCCCTAAACTGACAGCGTGTGGCCCTGGCTTCTTCCCCAGATGACCTCAACATGCCAGCCAAAGAGGCGTACGGGGCCCAGCCCCCCATTGAGCTCCTGCGGCAATGGATGGACCACGGTCACTGGTTTGATAAGAAAGACACAAACAAGCTGGACATCGTGGACGTGCTGCTGGTGACAGCCATGGGCCCCCCCGGGGGAGGGAGAAATGACATTACTGGTACGTAAAAGAGGAGCTTATTCCTCTCCTCCCTACCCACCCTGCCTGCCGAGCCAGGCACCTCGGCACTCTGTTCTGGTGGAGGGAGGAGGGAAGTGTGTGCGGCCGTGGCCAGGGCGGGCTGGGCCAGCTCCAGGGAGCAGCATCGGAAGACTTCATGTTGGAAGTTGTGGAAATAGGACAAGGAGAGGTCCAGAGAGTCTCAAATGCAAAGGAGAGTTCAGGCGCCACACGTGTTCCCGGGAGGCCAGCCAGGTGTTCCCCGCGGGGGTGCAGGACCGTCGCCTGTGGTGTTTATCACTCTTCACATTGCCAAAGGGGGCGCAACTCACCCGGAGCGAAATAATAATAAATAATAATGAACAAATAAGTGAGACGCCCTCCCATCATCGCCTCATCTAACAGCTGAGGAATATACATCCTGGCATAAGAATCTCAGTACCATTTCCAGACTTCCGGTTCTGTGGCCTCCTCATCTGTGAGAGAGGAAAATGGGCTGGTGACCGTATTTGGTACACCGTGTACCTGAGGGTGCACACTCAAAATGATCACTATCAAGGCATACACTAGTAACATTACTGGACATTAAAGAAAAAGAAAAAAATCCTTTTGGGCATTTAGGCAAAAAAGAACACCTGATGGATAAGCAAAATCAAGGTAGGTTATCTTCAGACTTCTCAACTGCAATGCTTTACACCATAAGAAAATAGAATATTTAGGGTACTCATGGGAACAAAATTAGAGTCAAGAATGTTATAGTCAGCAAAGCTGGCCTTTAAGTATAAAAGCAAAACTGTTATCAACATGCAAGAACTCAGAGGCTTTTTCCATAAGCCCTTTTTGAGTAATCTACTGGAAATGGGTTTCAGATTATCAAAATTACTATGAATTATATCTCAATAAAGCCAAGATATAGATATAGATGCATAGCTATCTAACATAGACAGATGTACATATGTAAGGGACCAAACTACCAGCAGTTGGTTTGGGGAAGAATGGGTTTGGTGTGTAGGCGGACGTGGCAGGCGATGCGCCCTTTCTATAAGAGTATCACAACTGCTTGACTATCTTGCGGTGATCTCGTGTGCCTTTCTGTTTAGAAGCAAGTGTGACTCCGCTCCCCGAGCTGCCACGGTCCGGGCCCAGGCTGACTGCATCCGCCCAGGCAGCGGAGCAGCAGTGCCACTGTCACCCTTGAGCCCTTGCAGTGTGACTAGTGGGACTGGGAAAACCAACTCGTAATGTTAGTTGTTACTCGTTAATTTAAGCTGAAATAGCCCCGTGGCGAGAGGCGGCCATAGCACACACAGCCGGGTGGGCGGCAGAGGGAAGCGGCTCCGTGCGGAGCGCCAGGCCAGGAATGGAGGGTGTGCACGTGTCTTCCAGGGCGATTCACCCGCCACCTGAATGTCATCTCCATCAACGCCTTTGAGGACGACATTTTAACCAAGATTTTTAGTTCCATTGCTGACTGGCACTTTGGGAAAGGATTTGACGTGATGTTCTTAAGGTAAGAGGTTGCTGTGTCTTCCAGGATATTGGTCTGGGGCCCTCAGCTCTGGCCTCTCCTTGACTGGCCTACCTTCTCCTTCCTCCCAAGGTATGGAAAGATGCTGGTACAGGCTACTATGACGATTTACAAAGCTGCCGTGGAGAATTTCCTGCCGACTCCCTCCAAGTCACATTATGTCTTTAACCTGCGGGACTTCTCCCGGGTGATCCAGGGGGTGCTGCTCTGTCCTCACTCCCACCTGCAGGTCAGCGCGGTCGCTTCTGTTACCAAGGTCACTCCACACTCCTAGCAACCAGAGCTAACTTTCCTACGTGTCGAATCTGTGCGAGGCCTTGTGCCTAACATTTTGAAAGCATGATCTTGTTTCCTTCTCACGCCAGCCGGGATTTGAGAATTGCCCCCTCCGCACATCACTCAGACAACCACCTCTGCTTTCCAGGACGTGGAGAAGCTCATCCGGCTTTGGGTTCACGAGGTCTATCGGGTTTTCTACGACCGGCTGATTGACGATGAGGACAGACACGTCTTCTTCAACTTGGTGAAGGAGACCACCTCGAATTGCTTCAAGCACACCATGGAGAAGGTCAGCCAGACCCTGTGAGCATTGGCCTCAGAAATGGTCCCAAACACTTGACCATGTTAGTCTGAATCCAGGTTCCCGTCCCAGGGGACACTCTCAGTCTGCTCTCTGACCCTAAAGCAATAGCACTGAGCCAACGAGCCACTTGATTTGGTGACATACCACTAGTCCCAACTGTGCTCCACTTTCCTGGTAACTTACAGGGTTGGAACCATTCAAGTGATTGGCTATTTGATGTTATTGTTTATACATATCCCGGGTCAAATTAATGTGTGAGCTGAGAAAGGAACCATAAGTTTTCATGGTTTGATTGAGGCCCTGGTAAACCCAAGTGAAAGATTGTCATGATTTCCCATTCGTACATTTTTTCTCTTTCCCATTTTATATATTTTTTAAAAAGTTGTTTTAAGAATCAACTAGTTCTACCTGTATTTTTTAAAATTCTTATCCAAAGATATGTTTATTGATTTTAGAGAGAGGGTGAGGGGAAAAGAGAGAGACATCAATTGGTTGCTGCTTGTACACACCCAGTTCAGGGACTGAACCTGTAACCCAGGCATGTGCCTTGACCAGGGATTGAACAAACCATGTTTTGGTGCATGAGATACACCAAATATTAAACACTTAAACATTTTAATGATGCTCCAAGCAACTGAGCCACACTGGCCAGGGCTCATTCTACCTCTATTTCTAAGAAGCTGTGATTTCTCCATAGAAAAACTGCAAAAGTGTTTTCACATTGCAGCCAGAGGCCAGGAACAGAGCCCCCTCCCCCCCCCCCCCCCCCCCCGGTGTAATGCAGGAAGCGGAAGCATCTAATACATTCCTACTCTGGGCACCGAGTGGGGCCAGGGGAAGCGCCTGTACCTCTATTTGGTGAAGGAGCAAGTACTTTTAAAAATGGTGTCTTCCTTTGAGGCCTGTGGGGAATCTTACAGTCTGACCACCAGTGTTTTCTTAACTACTTAGCAAGCATGACCCTTGCTTTACATGCCTTTCACTAATGTCCTTCCATCATAGTCTTTACAACCATCAGACCCACGTATCATGGTTTGTTTTGTTTTCTAAACTGTTAATGAACCATGACTTTGAAGGATGCGCTTAAGGGAGACAAGCTCACCTCCTGTTCCCTTCCTCTATACCTCCCGTTGCCATCCTGGTTGGGCCACTGGCTCAGTGCCTGGCTGGGACTTACCTTTTCCACAGGTTCTCATCCACCTATCACCCACTGGAAAGATCGTCGATGATAATATCCATAGCCTCTTTTTTGGAGATTACTTCAAACCAGATAGCGACCCCAAAATCTATGATGAGATCACAGACCTGAAACAGCTCACGGTGGTCATGGAGTACTACCTCGATGAGTTCAACAACGTCAGCAAGGCCCCCATGTCCTTGGTCATGTTCAGATTCGCCATTGAGCACATCTCCAGGATCTGCAGGGTCCTGAAGCAGGACAAAGGCCACTTGCTCCTGGTGGGCATCGGGGGCAGTGGGCGGCAGAGTGCCAGCAAACTGTCCACATTCATGAACTCATACGAGCTGTACCAGATCGAGATCACCAAGAGCTACTCAAGCCTCGACTGGCGGGAGGACCTGAAGAAGATCATGCTGCAGGTCGGCGTGGCCACCAAGAGCACCGTGTTCCTTTTTGCTGACAACCAGGTCAAGGACGAGTCCTTTGTTGAGGACATCAACATGCTTCTGAACACAGGCGACGTGCCCAACATCTTCCCTGCGGACGAGAAGGCTGACCTTGTCGAGAAGATGCAAACAGCAGCCAGGACAGCAGGCGAGAAGATTGATGTCACCCCTCTGTCTATGTATAACTTCTTCATTGAGCGGGTGAAGAAGAACCTTCACATTGTCCTTGGTGAGAAGGGAGAGACCCACGCAGGCCGAGCCACTTACCTCCCCAGGCCTCACCTCTGCAGCCTTCTAACCAGGCTCTCTATGTCCACTCTTGTCCACTCCAGACCTTTCTGTCCCACTGGGCCAGGATGGGGTTTTCTCATAGATTGCAAATATGATCATTGTATATTCACACACATACATGCATGGCCAAGCATTAAAACACTTAAATTGCTTTCTATTAGGATGAAGACCCAAATTCCTCCCCTGTGGTTTTATAAGGTCCCCTGCCCAACTGTCCTTATAGCCTCCCCACTCTGGTCTCAAACCAAGTTTCCCTCCCTTTCTCCTTCAGCCACACTGACCTTCTCACACATCAACCTGTGCACCACACTTTCTCTACCACCTTGAATCTAAATAAAAAATGAATGACATTTGGGGTATAGACCCCAAAATTTGTGGCCGGATGGGATGGAGACAAGCTGATGCCTCCATACCTCTGTAAGGAGCTGTGTACGAGAGCCGTGGCAAGTAGGTCAAAGGGCTCAAATCACTCTGGCAAATGGACCCTAAGGATCTGGAAGGGACAATAATAGGAATGGGAGACCAGTCACTGAATTCCCATCACAGGACTTCATGAAATATTCCATGACTCCCCTCCCCACACACACACACACTTCCCAGGCACTCATCATGACTGTTCCCAGTGACAGCCCTGGGGCACAGCAGGGAGCATGCCCACTCACCAGAGTCCTTGGTAAGACCCAAGGGGGTCTGCCCTGGGCCTCCGTGGAGGAAGGGGACTAACAAGGTCTGTTTCTCATTAGCCATGAGCCCAATTGGGGATGCCTTTCGGAACCGCCTAAGAATGTTCCCTTCACTCATCAATTGCTGCACTATTGATTGGTTCCAGTCCTGGCCCACGGATGCCCTGGAGTTGGTGGCTAACAAATTTCTGGAAGATGTGGAACTTGATGACAATATTCGAAAAGCGTAAGTGTTAGCTGCATTTTATTACCCCAAGCATATATTCCAAATTGAAAATCCAGATATTGGCTTTATTCTTGTTTTAAGATTTCTCAATTTAGATTTAAAAGTCTTATACTTTTAATCACACTTAGTTAGCTAATTAATAAAAACACTTTTAAATCACATTTAGTTAGCTATTTAATAAATAAAACGTTTTTAAATTGCATTTAGTAAATAAAATTTACTAAATTCTATTTAATAAATAAAACATTTTAAAATTGCATTTAGAAATTTACTAAATTCTATTTAATAAATAAACATTTTTAAATTGCATTTAGTTAGCTATTTAATAAATAAAACGTTTTTTTCTGAAAAAGAGTAAAACTGTATTTTTCGGGATTGTCCTGGGAATGTACTATTGCCACAGCTTTAAGAACCCGAATACAGTAGGCCCTCGGGTTACGTGGGAGATCCACTCCTACGGCAACATAAGACGATTTTCGCCGTAAGTCGGAACCCACCTACATAAGCACCTGCATCACTCACATGGAGCTCATACACAGCAGTAATGAAGTGACACAGTAAAAAAAAATGTAAAAGATAACAATTCCTGACCTTCACTTGTGGTAAATAAATAATGAAAACATAAAGCACATATGTACATACATCGAAATGACGGAACTTTTTTTTAATAAATAATCTAGAGGCCCAGTGCACGAAATTCATGCATGGAGGGGGGGTGTCCCTCAGCCCAGCCTGCACCCTCTCCAATCTGGGACCCCTCAAGGGATGTCCGACTGCCCATTTAGGCCTGATCCCAGTGGGCAGTCGGACATCCCTCTCACAATCCAGGACTGCTGGCTCACAACTGCTCGCCTGCCTGCCTTCCTGATTGCCCCTAACCGCTTCTGCCTGCCAGCCTGATCACCCCCTAACCACTCTGCTGTCAGCCTGATTGATGCCTAACTGCTCCCCTGCCAGCCTGTTTGCCCCCAACTTCCCTCCTCTGCCGGCCTGGTCACCCCTAACTGCCCTCCTCTGCAGGGTTGATCGCCTCCAACTGCCCTCCCTTGCAGGCCTGGTCTCTCTCAACTGCCCTCCCTTGCAGGCCTGGTGCCTCCCAACTGCCCTCCCCTGCTGGCCATCTTGTGGTGGCCATCTTGTGTCCACATGGGGGAAGCATCTTTGACCACATGGGGGCAGCCATATTATGTGTTGGAGTGATGGTCAATCTGCATATTGCTCTTTTATTAGATAGGATAAAGGCCTGGTGCAGGGGTGGGAGCCAGCTGGTTTGCCCTGAAGGGTGTCCCGGATCAGAATGGGGGTTCCCTCAGGGCATGGGGTGGCCTGAGCAAGGGGCCTGTGGTGGTTTGCAGGCCAGCCACACCCCCTGGCGACCCAAGCGGAGGCCCTGGTATCTGGAATTTATTTACCTTCTACAATTGAAACTTTGTAGCCTGGAGCAGAACCAAGACTCCTGCTCGATCCGTGGCCGGCAGCCATTTCTGTTGGGGTTAATTCACCTTCTATAATTGAAACTTTGTAGCCTGGAGTGGAGGCCTAGGCCAGCCAGGGCAGGTGGAAAGCTTGGCTTCCTCTGTTGCTGGGGGCAACCCTGGCCTGCTCTCTCCAGACCCGTTGTTGCCGCCATTTCTGTTTGGATTTGCTTACCTTCTATAATTGAAACTTTGTAGCTTGAGTGGAGGCTTAGGCTTGCAAGGGCAGGCGGAAAGCTTGGCTTCCTCCGTTGCCTGGGAAACCTTGCTCTCTGTGGCTGTAGCCATCTTGGTTGGGTTTATTTGCATATCTGCTCCTGATTGGCTGGTGGGTGTGGCTGGTGGGTGTGGCTTGTGGGTGTGGCAGAGTTAGGGTCAATTTGCATATTACTCTTTTATTAGGTAGGATGGGAGATGGCGACGTAACCATGAAACAACATACGTCAAGTCCGATGTAACCCGAGGACTGCCCGTATAGTGATATCATTACTCTGCTGTCTTAGAGCTCTTATTCTCAGCAGGGCAGCCTCTGCCAGGGCCAGGGGGTAGAATGGGTTCTTAAGGGTAAAGAACCCATCTACTTTTGATGTGCAAAGCACAGATCCACGAAAACAAATAAAAAGCTGGGCTAAGGGAAGAGATAAGACTGTCAAACCCTGGGTGCCCCATGAAGGCCTGGGCCGTGCCACTGCATTGTTTGCCTCTATGTCCTTAGTGCCTGGCAGGGGCCTGGGTCTGCTGTTGGGTGAATGGTGGGACATGAAGAAGCAGGCAGGGTTCGGAGTGGGCATGGCTTTCAGTTCTGTCTTAACAACGTTGGACTTTGTTCTGTAGGCCAGAAGACTTAGCCTGGGTCTGTAGGCCCATGAATAGAACTCTGGGGGTGGGTGAATATGAATGGGGGAAATCTGCATCTCATTCTCACGTCCAGCTGGGATTTTGCATTTTCTTCCATGACGAATGTAGGCAGTAAACTCAGTAGTATTAGCAGGACCTGTGACTTTGTTACCAATAAAAATAACATGGGCTTTTTCATAGTCATTACAGATATTTCCTTCAAAATTATGGTAGCTTCCAGCATGCTGCCCAATGTTATTCAATGCAGCAGTTAGCAAACTATGATTCCTACAGGTCCAGTTGTGTGTGTTTTTTGTTGTTGTTTTTTGTTTTTGTAAATAAATTGTATTGGAACCACGCCCCCCTTTTCAGACACAACAGCAGAGTTAAGTAGTTGCAGCAGAGAAAAAGTTTGCTGACCCCTGCTAAGCATGTATGTGACTATAGAACAAATTTGGTTTTTAAAGTATTTTGAAAAACTCTATTTCAACGTAGTTGTTTTCCTGTGTGATCCTGTTTTACTTTCTGTATTTGCAAGCATCATTCTGCGAAGTCCGAGGCTTTGTCAGGACCCAAGGTCAGAGCTCCTGCCCAGCCTGGTGACCACAGAGTGACAGGAGGTTAGGGCCACCTGATCCCAGGTCGTTCCTAAAAACATAACCCTCTCCAATCCTCCCGGTGGCTCTGCTGACCAACGTCGAAGGACTGGGATTCCGCGGGCCCACCCAGGGCGCCTGCGCACACCCTTGCGTCTGTACCCAGAGCCGCGCTGGTGTCTCTGGCCTCACCCGCCCCCTCTGCCCGGCAGGGTCGTCTCCATGTGCAAATACTTCCAGGAGAGCGTGAAGGAGCTGTCGCTCGACTTCTACAACACGCTCCGCAGACACAATTACGTCACACCCACCTCCTACCTCGAGCTGATCCTCACCTTCAAGACCCTCTTGAACAGCAAGAGGCATGAGGTCGACATGATAAGGAGCCGCTACCTGACAGGCCTGCAGAAACTCGAGTTCGCAGCTTCCCAGGTGAGAACGCCCTGTGGAGCCGCGGAGGCCGAGGTGGAGGGCGCAGGGGCTGGTCCAGGTGACGCCTTCGGGGGCGGGGGCGGGGGGAGGCTGGTCCAGGTGCCGCCTTCGGGGGGCTGGAGGGGTGGGGCTGGTCCAGGTGCCGCCTTCAGGAGGTGCCCCCAGCATCCCCGCCTGCAGGGCGCCCTCGCGGCCTCCTCCCACGCCCAGCACATTGAGTTGTCTTTACTCAAGATTTTGGTAGTTTGTTCATCGTGGATTTGGGGCATTAATTTTGACTTAAAATATTGCAACAAAATACTATTTATCAGGGTGCTAGTTTTCTGGTGCCCCCTTGAACATTGTGCCCAAGGTGAGTGCCTCGCTGGCCTACCCTGGCCCTGGCCCTGCCAGGGGCCACTAGGCAGGATAAGGCCCTGGTTAGTAGCAGGCTCTGTGCAGTCAGAGTCCTGGGCTCCAATCCCAGCTCTCAACTCACCTGCCTCCTGGGGCTCAGTGTCCTCTTCTGTTAGGTGAAAGTCTGTGCTTTGTAGAGCTATCACGAGGATTTGAAAAGCTGACACAAATACCAAATGCCTGGCATGTGAATTTGTATTCATTTGTGCTCAGACAGGCCCTCTTGACCAGCCATCTAACGTGAGGGCCACATTAAGACAGGGTTTTCAGCACCAACAGAGGTCCGAGACAACCGAATGTTTGCCAGTAGGTTGGCCCGTTGCTGAGCCCAGCAAATCCATGGACTCTGCAGCCCAGGGCTGGGAAGGAGGGAGGGGCATCCTTCGTGCTCTGTTTGGCGAGCTGGGTCCAACCGGACCCTTTGCTTTTAGAGAGAGAGGATGAAGGTGCCAGGTGACATCCCGTGAGCCTCTGCAGGCCCAGTGCTGTGCACAGGAAAGCTCACTCAGAGACCCCAAGACGCAGACGGGCCAGGCCACTTGCCCACAGTCACGCAGCCCAGTGAGCCAGTGCCCCCAGAGGCCAGGCCGGAACTGAGAGTCAGACCCGCAGGGTCCAGAGCCCGTGTCATGGCCAAGCCCAAGCCAGGGCGCCTGCTTCTCTCCCCGCGCTTCCCAGGCCTCAGCACAAGGTCACAACCCCTCTTCACATAGGGACGCGGAACCAGGGCCAGTGGGTGGGACTGCCGGGGGGTGGGGGAGCCCCAGCTCTGCATCAGGAACATCTGATGCATTGAGTTGCCTGTGAAATGGCACTCCTCCCTCAGCAGCAGCCAGCGCCCCGTCAGAGGTGCTCACACCGCTCAGATGTTTGGGAGAGGAAAACGGCCTGCAGGTTCCTTCCATCCCACGCATCTCGGCCACACGTGCTTCCTTCACAGACTTTGAAACAATGGAGGCTTTTCCTGGCTGGGCGCTTGTTTGATTAGGGCAGTGGTTCTCAACCCTCCTAATGCCGCGACCCTTTAATTCAGTTCCTCATGTTGTGGTGACCCCCAACCATAAAACTATTTTCGTTGCTACTTCATAACTGTAATTTTGCTACTGTTATGAATCGTAATGTAAATATCTGTGGTTTCCGATGGTCTTAGGCGACCCCTGTGAAAGGGTCGTTCGACCCCCAAAGGGGCCACGACCCACAGGTTGAGAACCGCTGGATTAGAGCGTCACCCAGATATGCCAAGGCTACAAGTTTGATCCCCGATCTCAGCACATACAGCAAACAAAGCACAAATACATGAACAGCAAATCGATGTTTCTCTCCCTCTTCTCAAACAAATGAAAGGATGGATAAGTAAAGCAGATTCCCCCTAACTGGCTCTTGCTCTCCCTCTCCTGCCCCAACACGAGAAGGTGGGCTCAGCCTGAGAAAGGCCTTCTGATAGGTTTTCAGTTTCTGTGTCGAGTGCCGAGCAGGTGCCGGTACCTGCAGCGCCTGGTGTGAACCGTGACTGAGCACGGAAAGATCAGAGGCGACTCCAGCCAACAACAGGCCCGTTAAAGTGAACTCTCTGCAGATACGTAGGTTGGAGGGTGGTTTCCAACCTGCTTCTCGGTCATTTTCCTCACGCTCCGTCCCTTGCTAGGTGGCCGTCATGCAAGTGGAGCTGACCGCTCTCCAACCCCAGCTCATCCAGACGTCCGAGGAGACCGCCAACATGATGGTGAAAATCGAAGAGGAGACCATCGAAGCCGATGCCAAGAAACTCCTGGTGCAGGCGGACGAAAAGGAGTCCAACGCGGCCGCCGCCGTGGCTCAGGGCATCAAGGTACAAAAGGCCGGGGCAGGGGAGCCCCAGCTCGGGGACGTGTGTGGTCGCCGTCCTGCAGATGAGAAAAGTGAGGCTTGGAAAGGCGGGCGGCTGTCCCAGCAGCGCAAGCCCCTGGGCGGTGAGCGCACTCCCGACCCCGCGGAGGCCAGGGAGCGGGCCGTGTGGGAAGTCTGGCTCCTCAGAGTCAGGCCCACACGACCCGGTATGACCGGCCCTCGTCTCCAGGAGTCCTCACTCCGCTTCGGCCACGCTGGCCTCCTGGCTGCTCCTTACAAAGACACACGGCACTCCCACCCCGGGCCCTGCACCGGCTGGCGGCTCTGCCGGGAAGCTCCTCCTCCAGACGGGACACCTCCTCCTCCATCACGTCTGTGCTCACGTGTGCCTGGCATGTCGTAGGGTGGGGCGAACGTTGGTTGGAGGACAGATTGGTGACCTAGAGGACTCCGTTTGCCGGCCCTGGGACGGGCGTTCCCTGCTCCCAGCTATTGGAGGCAGCCTGGCCGCACAGGGCGAGCTGCAGCTCTCACAGCACGCTGAGCGGCACAGCTCCGCCCTCACCCGCAGCCCTGGGCGCAGGAGCGACAGGACAGGGTCCGAGGTCAACAGCATGGACTGCCACAGCTGCGCAGCCAGTCAGCGGGACTGCACCAGGGCACTTAGTGTGGCAGGCTGGTCCGAAGGCTCCCAGTTAGCAGTTAGAAATCCTGTGGCCATTCTTACAACAGGAGCTTGAGCCAGAGTGGCCGGGTCTGGCTTCCAGGGTCAGTAGATAATGGGGCAGCTCCTCAAGGACAGGCCTTCCAGGCCGGCTCCCTCCAACGAGTCCTGAGGCCTGGCCTCGCGCAGACGCCGGGGGTCCAACCCCGGGTCAGCGTCACACAATGAGAGTGTGGCCCAGGAGGCAGGGGCGCATGTGACACACACACACTTTTCTGGGAGTAAAAGTCAAGCATCGGGCGACCCGGGACCCCTTCCTGGGCGCAGCTGTCAGGCGTGGATGGCGCTGCCCGTGGTGTCCCGGTTCAGGAGCCGGCCAGCCCCTGCCCGGCGTGTCGGCTGGCCTGGCCCTGGAGGCACATTCGTTTGCAGCTCCTCCTGGTAGAATCAGGCACCTCGGGGCTCAGCATGTGCTCAGCTTCCTCATCTGTAAACCGGGGAGACTAAGGGGAAACAAAGGCGTGTCACATGTGCCCAACACACCAGCTCAAGGGCCGTGTTAGCCACCCCTGACGTGGTTCTTCACCCTGTGCCAGGACTTGCCTGGAGGAAGGCCAGCCGTCGCCACGCGTGGGTGCCTCGCAGCCAGGCCTCTGCTCTGCAGAGTGAGGGGAGCAGAGGGCCCTGGGGCAGGAGGGGCAGGGCTGGTGCAGAGCAACCCGCACACTCACTCCCGGTTTGGCTGGGAAGGGAGGGCAGGGCTCTGCCATCCCCCGGACAGGAGTGAGGTCCGGGGGTGAGTCAGGGGACGGAGGCTGTGCTGTGTGAGTCCCCGAGACTCTGTGTGGCGCCCGGTCCTTTTCTGAGCCTCAAGGGCTGCAGTCCTGGGCTGGTTTCTCCCCGTGAGGGAGACCCTGGAGGGCGCCCTGCGAGGAGATGAGGGGACTGGCTGACAGAACGCAGGCCCCACAAGTACAGCAGTGGCTTAAACTGGCCGATTCTTTTAAGTTAATGAATCATGTTTCCTAGTGAGGACAAGTGATGCCAGGATTACTGCAGAGCTGGGCACATTCCAACAGTGTCACACAGCCCTGCTGGGAAGTCAGCTTTAGCCCTGGCCAGTGGCTCAATGGTTAGAGCGTCTGCTATTGCATCAAAGTCTCTTAGGTTCAATTCCCAGGCAAGAGCATGTACCTGGGTTGCAGGTTCGATCCCTGGCCCCGGTCAGGGAGTGTTCAGGAGGCAACCAATCAATGTCTCTCTCACATTGATGTTCCTCTCTTTCTCTCTCTCTTCCCCCCTCCCTCCCTCCCTTTCACTCTTTCTAAAAATTACCGTATTTTCCGGCGTATAAGACGACTGGGCATATAGAAGATTTTCCTGGGTTAAAAAGTCATCTTATACGCTGGAAAATACGGTAATAGGAAAAATATCTTCAGGTGAGGATTAAAAAAAAAGCAAAAAAAAAAAGTCAACTTTAACGCCTTTTCCATCATTGCCATCACATAGCATGGTTGCAATTTATGTCATGCTTTAAAATTTTTCTTAACAGCATATCCAAAATGTTTCCCCCAAATGTATTATAGTCACTTTAACGGCCATGTTAGGCAGACGGTTTGCCACCAAGTAGCCCCCTCTGGCCCTGCCCACTCTCAGTGCTTCGGGGGTGCCCTGGGGGTGCCCCGGACTTGCCCCAGGAAACTGCCGAGCAGACTCACCTGGAGCTTAAAGTGCAGGGCCCAGGCCACACCCAAGCCGAGGACCAGACTCTGGGTGGTCTGGGGGGGGCACCCATGCGCTCAGGGTGGGGAATCACCTGGCAGGCAATGTCACGATGAGAGCGAGTTTGAGATGCCTGAGGAGCAAGCAGCTGGGAGCCAGGCCTGGGCCCTGAGGGAGAGCCCTGGCTTCCGGTCCCTGCACCCAGCCGTGCAGCTGCCGCGAGGGCAGCAGGCGGGCTGGTTCTTCCTCCGCCTCCACTCGTGCACATCCCGTGGCTGGCCTGGGCCAATGGAGTGGCCCGGGACTGGCCATTCATTTATTTAATAGAGGGATATGGACGTGGCTGGTTTATGGGTGGGGGTGTTTGAAGGTAATGGAGCTAAATAAATCATTGCTATATAGGTTTATGAGAGCAGAAAACCTAAAATAAAGAGTCCATGATACACGTACCCATACATACATACATACACACACACATATGTGGGAAGTAGGACTACCTGTGTCTGTTTGCCCATCATCATAACCTGCACGATCTAGACGCCAGCGCTTGCTGCTCTGCCTCAGACTGAAGCTCCCCGTGGAGTCCAGTCCGCTCACCGGCTGGGGTCACCCTGGGCTGCGGGCTGCACTCCACGCCGGCTGGGGTCACCCTGGGCTGCGGGCTGCTCCACACCGGCTGGGGTCACCCTGGGCTGTGGGCTGCTCCACACCGGCTGGGGTCACCCTGGGCTGTGGGCTGCTCCACACCGGCTGGGGTCACCCTGGGCTGCGGGCTGCACTCCACACCGGCTGGGGTCACCCTGGGCTGCGGGCTGCTCCACACCGGCTGGGGTCACCCTGGGCTGCGGGCTGCTCCACACCGGCTGGGGTCACCCTGGGCTGTGGGCTGCTCCACACCGGCTGGGGTCACCCTGGGCTGCGGGCAAAGCAGGGAGCCAGGCTTGGAGCTGGTGCCATAACTGGCCAGCTGCAGAACCTGAGCTAACTCATTTGCTTCCTAAAACTTTGTTTTTCTGTTTTTCTTTTTCTTTCTTAGTCACTGTACCTCTAACTAATCTATAAGATCCCTTCCTGTTCTAAAAGTTTTATAACGTTAAGCTTTCTTTTTTTAATTGAGACATAACTCACATACCATTAGATCCACCCTTTTAAATTATGCAGTTCGGTGGCTTTTCGTATTTTCACAGAGTTGTACAACCATCGGCATTATTTAAATCCAGAATATTTTCCTCCCCACAAAGCAGCCCCCACTCCCCTCCTGCCCCTGGCAGCTACTCACCGACTTCCCGGGATTTCTCCGCACATTTCATGTAAATGGGATCACGTGGCGGCTGGGGCTCTGTGTCTGGCTCCTGTCACTCAGCATAAAGTGCTCAAGGCTTATCTATGTTATTTCATGAGTCAGTAGTTTTATGGCTGAGATTTCATTGTGTTAATTTTGTTTTTAAGTGAAGAAATAATGTCTCCTCCCAGATGCCACTATCCAACTCCTGTCTCTATCCCTGTTCCTCACTCCTACACTCGGCCTTGCAGCCGCTGAGCCGCTTCTCCCGTCCCTGACCCTACCCCTTCCCATCGCTGAGCCGCAATGATCCCGCTCCTCCCCCCCCCCCCGCCCCGCACCGCACACCTTCGTCTTCCCTAAACTGGTCCTGACCCTCTTCCCATCTGTCACTCACCTGTGAAGCCTCATCCTTCATCTCTCAACCCATCCTTGGTCCCCACTGCATATATCTCTTGGGAATTTTTTAAAAAACAAAGGCTTGATTTTTTAAAAAGAGCACAACCATCTGAATTCTTAAATGTCCAAGGCATCCAGGCTGCAGCCCCCAAGGGCCAGGCCGGCCTCCCTGCACCCAGAGCCCCGGCCTTCCCGGAGGAGCAACCTGGGCGGGGCCTCCCCACCCCTCCCGGACGGTTTTCTCCAGGAGCAGAGCCGCACCCTCCCCCTGGGGTGCCAGGCATGCCAGGCGCTGTGCTCACCCTTTGTCCCCGTGCCGCCCGCAGGACGAGTGTGAGGGGGACCTGGCCGAGGCCATGCCAGCCCTGGAGGCCGCGCTGGCTGCGCTCGACACCCTGAACCCAGCAGACATCTCCCTGGTGAAGTCGATGCAGAACCCCCCAGGCCCCGTCAAGCTGGTCATGGAGAGCATCTGTGTCATGAAAGGGCTGAGACCCGAGAGGAAGCCGGACCCCAGTGGCAGCGGTAACCTCCCCAGCGCGCGTGCACACACACACACACACACACACACACACACCCCGCAGGCAGTGTGCGCAATCCCGGAGGAAGCGAGCGGGGCGCCAGGCTGTGCATGTGCTCCGGACCAGAGAGCTCCCTGTGTCCCTCACCGCCCTCCCCTCCCAGGAGCCAGGAAACGCTGGTGTCGCAGGAGAGCTGAGCAGTCAAAGCTCCTGCCTGCAAATCATGACAAAGCCGAAGGTCATGGAGGCCCACAGGCACAGAGACACAGAGGTCATGGACAGGGAGCGATCCGAGGGGAAGGAATTAGGAGGCAGATGGAGACAGCGACAGAGAGAGGACGGGGAGAGACTCGTGCACAGGGTCAGACAGAGAAACGGGAGAGAGCGACCTGGCGAGGTGAAGAGCAACGAAGACAAACACAAAGGCTGCGAGTGAGAGAGAAATGGAGACAGACTCAGGCACAGAGAGAGACGCGCAAACGTAGAGCAAGTGGAGGAAGAGACAGAGACAAGGAGACGGAGACATGCGGGAGAAGAGGGAGGGGGTATGAGCTGACGGAGGAGAAGCTGAGGCAGAGAGCCGGGCCGAGGGGGGCGGAGGCAGAAGGGGAGGGGTGGGGAGGCCAGGATCCCAGGGGCGGGCGGAAGCACCTTCTGTGAGTGAGACCGGACGCACTAATAGGTCCCTATCCGGTCTCCTAAAGCCTGGTTCTCCGTAGGCTCTCGTATCAGGACAGGTGCCTTGGAATCGAACGAGGCCGCAGCTTCTGCTTCCCGTTGGTTAGCGCTCCCTCTTTCCTGGTGGTGCTGGCCGAAAGCCCACGAAGGGCATGCAGAGGGGATGGGGAATGGACAAGCCGGTGTGGACTGGACCGGGTCCGTTAGGGCCGCGGGTGCGGTGTGTTCAGTGGGGCTGAGCAAGGACAGCCAGCCAGCACGTCTCCGCCCCAGCGCACCCAGGACAGCGGGGCACGAAGAGGCTGAAGCCCGGGCCCCGCCGGCGGGGCCGCGAGAGCCGTGGGATCCTCACTCGGTTGGTCAGCATGGCCTCGGCATGAATTGGCATTTTTTGAACTCCTGTGTGCTTCGAAGGTGCAGCCAGGGTTGAGAATGGTGCACGAACCATGGCCAGGTCCCAAAAGTCATTTCTCTCCTTGGGTCATTGATGGGTCACCCAGGACCCAGGGTTCGCCTTTCTATCTCAAAGGTCACGCAGATTGCATGCACTGCTCACTCAGCCTGCAGCCTTCAGCCAGAGTGCGGGACGCAGCAAACGAGCAAACGCGTCCGTTTGGGATTCCTGGATTTAACCAGAGCAGGCCGCTTTCCTGCCGGTAAACAAAAACCTCCACGGAAATGTGTGACTGCTGTGCTCGCGTTAGAACAGGACACATTTGACCTTTGTACTTAATATGATGCCTCAAGTACAGCTTTTTCTTAATGCTCACCCAAGGACTTTTTTATTGACTTGAGAGAAAGAGGAAGGGAGAGAGAGAAAGAGAGAGGAGGGAAAAGACAAACATCAATGTGAGACAGAAACATCCATCGGTTGCCCAACCGGGGATCGAACCTGCAACCTAGGCATGTGCCCTGACCTGGAATCAAACCCTCCACCGGGGACGACGCTGCAAACAACTGAGCCCCGCAGCCAGGGCTCACGGACGCTTGTTTGGATGAGCGACGGTTACAGTGCCATGAGCCGAAAGGCCTCCAACCTTTCCACCTGTCAGCCTCTAAAGGAGCCGCCTGGGGAGGTCGGGCTCACTCAGCGCTGGGTCAGCGTGATGAGGGCTAAGAAGCACAGGGCCCGGCTTCGTCTTGGCAGGCCGCAGAGGGCCTCTGTCCAGCTGCAGTCTCCTCTCCCACCCCCCCTTCTCTCGAGCCCCCACTCACTCACGAGGAGGACGCTTTGGGTTCCATCCAACCCACCTCCCAAACGTGAAAAAGAATATTCCAAACACATGCCCGTGACTCCTTTGCCCTCTCCATCTGTGGCTGGGAGGAGGGGCGGCATTCATTCAGTACATACTGCGGGTGACCGGCTCTCAGGCACAGTGCTGAGAACAGTAAACACAGCCCCGCTCACCACGGGGAGGGAGAGGCGGCAATAAAAAGTAAGCAAAAGTCACAGCTCGCAACAAACGCTGTAAAAAGAATGGGTGCCCTAGCAGCCGAGGTGAAGGGCCATGCTGGGGCGGGTGCAGGGCTGCTCGTTGGGGGTCACCTGGGAAACCCCTCTGTGGCCCATGAGGGTGGCTTCTAAAATGAGCCACAGTCTGGTCAGGAGCCAGCGGCAGGCCGGCAGGCCGTGCGCAGCTCGTGCAGGGAAGCTGGGGACAGGAGGTGGGGCAGGGAGGCCCTTCGTGACTGCCGTCCGAAGAGCAAGGCAGCAATGAGGGGTGCGGTCCGTGGGCCTCCAGACCATGATGAGGAGCTTACACTTTCCTTTTTTATTTAGATTTTGTATCTTTAAAGCAGCTTTAAGTTCACATCAAAGAGGTTTCCCATATTCCCCCTCCCTCACCCCTGCACAGCCTCAGCGAACCCACCTGGTTCACCCAGAGCCCCGAGTTCACACGATCGGATGGCCCTGGCGGAGCACATTCTGTGGGTTTGGACAAATATAGAAGGACGGGTCCATCGTTATGGTACCATGCAGAGTATTTTCTCTGCCCTTGAAGTCCTCTGGAGGATTTGAATTTTCTTGCCAGATCCGAGGAGCCGTCACTGCAAAGCTTTAAGTCTCAGCCAGAAATCTTAATGATAGTCTTATCCCTCTGCTCATCTCACAGGCAAAATGATAGAAGATTACTGGGGGGTGTCAAGAAAGATTCTTGGAGATCTGAAGTTCCTGGAGAGCCTGAAGACATATGACAAAGACAACATCCCCCCAATGGTCATGAAACGGATCCGAGAGAGATTTATCGACCACCCAGATTTCCAGCCGACCGTCATTAAAAACGTGTCATCTGCCTGTGAGGGTCTGTGCAAGTGGGTGAGGGCCATGGAGGTGTACGACCGCGTGGCCAAGGTGGTGGCTCCCAAGCGGGAGCGGCTGAGGGAGGCGGAGGGGAAGCTGGACATCCAGATGCAGAAGCTGAACCTGAAGAGAGCAGAGCTGAAGCTGGTGGAGGACCGCCTCCAGGCCCTGAACGACGAATTTGAGGAGATGAACACCAAGAAGATGATCTTGGAAGAAAACATTGATATCTGCTCCCAAAAGCTCATCAGGGCAGAAAAGCTCATCAGCGGTCTTGGCGGGGAGAAGGACCGATGGACAGAGGCCGCCCGGCAGCTGGGGATCCGCTACACTAATCTGACCGGGGATGTGCTGGTGTCTGCGGGGACGGTGGCCTACCTGGGGGCCTTCACCGTGGATTATCGGGCCAAGTGCCAGAAGCAGTGGCTGGCCCAGTGTAAAGACAGGGTCATCCCCGGCTCCAGTGACTTCAGTCTCAGCAACACGTTAGGGGACCCCATAAAAACCCGAGCCTGGCAGATCGCCGGGCTGCCTGTTGATTCCTTCTCCATCGACAACGGCATCATCGTGTCCAATTCCAGACGCTGGGCCTTGATGATTGACCCTCAGGGGCAGGCCAATAAGTGGATCAAGAACATGGAGAAAGCGAACAAGCTGTCTGTCACCAAGTTCTCGGACAGCAACTATGTGAGGACACTGGAGAACGCCCTGCAGTTCGGCACCCCGGTCCTGCTGGAGAACGTGGGGGCGGAGCTGGATGCCTTCATTGAGCCCATCCTGCTCAAGTCCACCTTCAGGCAGCAGGGGGTGGAGTACATGCGGCTGGGCGAAAACATCATCGAGTACTCCAAGGACTTCAAGCTGTACATCACCACTCGCTGGAGGAACCCACACTACCTCCCGGAGGTCGCCGTGAAGGTCTGCCTCCTCAACTTCATGATCACCCCCCTGGGCCTCCAAGATCAGCTGCTTGGCATCGTGGCTGCCAAGGAGAAGCCAGAACTGGAAGAGAAAAAGAACAAGCTGATTGTGGAGAGTGCCAGGAACAAGAAGCAGCTAAAGGAAATTGAAGACAGGATCCTAGAGGTCCTCTCCTTGTCGGAGGGCAACATCCTGGAGGATGAGACGGCCATCAAGGTCCTGTCCTCCTCCAAGGAGCTGTCTGAAGAGATCTCCGAGAAACAGGAAATTGCTTCGGTGACAGAGACGCAGATTGACCAGACTCGGATGGTCTATAAGCCAGTGGCTGTCCACTCTGCCACCATCTTCTTTTGCATCTCCGACCTGGCCAACATCGAGCCGATGTACCAGTACTCCCTGACGTGGTTCATCAACCTCTACATGCAGTCGCTGGCGCACAGCAAGAAGAGTGACGAGCTGGACCTGCGCATCGAGTACATCATTGAGTACTTCACCCTCAGCATCTACAACAACATCTGCCGCTCTCTGTTTGAGAAGGACAAGCTGGTTTTCTCCCTCCTCCTGACCATTGGCATCTTGAAAGAGAAAAGGCTAATTAACGAGGAAATTTGGTACTTTCTTCTAACTGGAGGCGTTGCCCTGGACAACCCCTTCCCCAACCCAGTTTCCGAATGGCTGTCTGAGAAAGCGTGGGCCGAAGTGGTTCGTGCATCCTCGTTGCCAGGACTGAAAGGCCTGATGGAACATTTGGAAGAAAATGCCGATAAATGGAAGCTCATCTATGACTCAGCATCCCCCCACGAGGAGAAGTTCCCTGGCATTTGGAAGTTCCTTCAAGGGTTGGAGAGGATGGTGATCCTCCGATGTTTGCGGCCCGACAAGATGATCCCCGCCACCCAGGAGTTCATTGCTGAGCACATGGGCAACGTGTACATTGAAGCCCCTACGTTTGACCTCCAGGGGTCCTACAAGGACTCCAGCTGCTGCACACCCCTGATTTTCGTGCTGTCTCCCGGCGCAGACCCAATGGCAGGTAAGGGTAGACTGTTGTATGAAGGACACGAAGAGCCCAAAATGTGAATGGATGGCACTAGCACGCCCCTTTAGCAGGCGCCTCAAATTCAGACGGCTCAGAAGGCGGGGCAGTGAACAGGCCGGGTGGGACGAGGGGACTGCAGGCCTCTTTCCCGCTAAAGGGCCGGCTGCTACTCCACCCACTGCGCCCTCTGGCCATGTGAGCCAGACCATCTGACCTTTTCAAGAGAAACGAGAAATGCAAAAGCACTCCGTTTTACATCCTGGTAGCTCGTTCAAATGTTGTCTTAAAACTGTGCGAGGGCCACGCTGTGGCTAGATTTAGCCTGGCTGCTAATTGGCCACCTTTGTTTTAAACCATTTTTTCCGACTATCGCTTCTCTCAGCTGGGCTTTCCTCTTTTCTTTTAATTTTTTAACCTTTTGGTTAATTAAGACTGAGTCATGATTAAAAAATAACCAAACAATGCCATAAGGTGTAGAAGTGTGGCTCAACCAGGGCCATTTTTCCCTCAAGGGACATTTGACAAAGTGGGAAACATTTCTGTGGTCACAACTAGGGGTGCTACTGGCATCTAGTAGGTAGAGACCAGGGTGCTGAACACCCCACAGTGCACGGGGCTCAACAATGGATTATCCGGCCCAGCGTGTCAGGAGAGTGAGGCTGAGGAACGCTGACGTAGAGTGAAGGTGCCTCCTCCTCCTAGTGCTCCCAGGAGTAACCACTGTCCCCAGGAATCATTTGTGCTTATTAAAGGGTATGAGTTGTTGACAGGAATTAGTTTTCTGTTCCGTTGAGGGATCGCAAAGCGTTAGTTGCCTCTGTTGCTGAATGAAGGAAGAGTGTCAGAAACGCAAATGACAAGGTTGGCGCTTGGTCGAAGGCCGAGGGGTGTGACCCGCACCTGACCCAGGCGGAGCCAGCACCTGCCCGTGAAGGCAGTCAGAGGAGGCAGCTGGGAGCCTTGGGTCTCCTTTCCAGGCTCCTGTGCCAATACGTTATCGCCAAAGATCAGCCAGGGCTGTCACAACCAACACCAAAGAAGACGTGGTTCCTCCCGGTCCTGGAGGACAGAAGTCCACGCTCAGGGCGCGGGTGGCGGCTGCTGCTGAGGCCTCTCTGCGCTTGCTCGTGGCCCCCTGCTTCCCGTGTCTGCACAGGGTCTTCTCTCTGCGTGACCTCATCTCCTCGTGTAAGGGCACCAGTCATAGCGGGTGAGGACCCACCCTCGTGACCTCACCCACTGTGCCTCCCTCTGTGAGGACCTGTCTCCACACAGTCACACCCCAGGCCTGGGAGTCAGGACCTCAAGATACGGATCTGGAGGGCAGACTTCAGCCCACGGCGGAGTCCGTGTGTAACCCTCGGGGCATCAGCTCTCCCATTGTGGTCTGTGTGTCAGTCCCTGAGCGAGGCTAGGAGTTGGTTGTTTACTGTGCGTTCACAAACAGCAAGCGTGCGTGTTCTGTGGGAGTCTCACCTCGCTTGGGTTTCAGGCGTGCCCTAACCCCGTGGTCGGCAAACCACGGCTCGCGAGCTACATGCGGCTCTTTGGCCCCTTGAGTGTGGCTCTTCCACAAAATACCACGGCCTGGGCGAGTCTATTTTGAAGAAGTGGCGTCAGAAGAAGTTTAAGTTTAAAAAATTTGGCTCTCCAAAGAAATTTCAATCGTTGTACTTGTTGATATTTGGCTCTGTTGACTAATGAGTTTGCCGGCCACTGCTAACCGGTAGTTTATGCACAAACAGCGGTGCCCGGGTTTCCAGCTCCAGGTCAGTTGTATATGGGGGTTTCTCAGCGCGGGGACCCACGCCGCAGGGTGTGGGCTTGCCTGTGGCGTAGGCTGCGTGCTTTGGTTTCTCAGTGGAGAGCTTTTATTTTCCCATCCAGGCTACAAGCCAGGGGCAAGCTGCCATGGTGCTTCTTGAGTCCGTGACCAGATTTCTGGCCTTCCCTCCATGAAGGCCCAGCCCTTTGAGGATCCTTACTCTATTTATTTATCCTTTTAAAAAGCCTCAGTTCCAGCACCCCACCTCTTTTTTTATATATAATAAATCTTTATTGTTCAAATTTTTACAGGTGTTCCTCTTCCCACCCCCCATAGCTCCCCTCCACCTGATTCCCCACCCCACCCCATGCCCTTACCCCCCGCCACTGTCTTCATCCATAGGTGTAAGATTTTTGTCCAGTCTCTTCCTGCACCCCTCAGACCCCCTTCCCCCTGAGAATTGTCCATCCCCTCCCTTTCTATATCCCTGATTCTATTATATTCACCAGTCCATTCTGTTCTTCAGATTTTTTATTCACTTGATTTTTAGATTCACTTGTTGGTAGGTAGGTATTTGATGTCTTTTTGTTGTTCATAATTTTTACCTTTACCTTTTTCTTCTTCTTCCTCTTCTTAAAGAATACCCTTTAGCATTTCATGTAATCCTGGTTTGGTGTGATGAACTCCTTTAGCTTTTTCTTGTCTGTGAAGCTCTTCGTCTGACCTTCAATTCTGAATGATAACTTTGCTGGGTAGAGTAATCTTGGTTGTAGGTTCTTGCTGTTCATCACTTTGAATGTTTCTTGCCACTCCCTCTGGCCTGCATAGTTTCTGTTGAGAAATCAGCTGATAATCATATGGGTGCTCCCTTGTAGGTAATTAACTGTTTTTCTCTTGCTGCTTTTAAGATTCTCTCTTTGTCTTTTGCCCTTGGCATTTTCATTATGATGTGTCTTGGTGTGGTCCTCTTTAGATTCCTCTTGTTTGGGGTTCTGTGTGCTTCCTGAACTTGTAAGTCTATTTCTTTCACCAGGTGGGGGAAGTTTTCTGTCATTATTTCTTCAAATAGGTTTTCAGTATCTTGCTCTCTCTCTTCTTCTGGCACCCCAAAAATTTGGATGTTGGTACGCTTGAAGTTGTCCCAGAGGCTCCTTACGCTATCCTCACACTTTTGGATTCTTCTTTCTTTCCACCTCTCTGGTTGGGTGTTTTTTGCTTCCTCATATTCCAGATCTTTGGTTTGACTCTTGGGGTACGGTGATCTACAGTTGAGTTTCTGTATATTCTTTATTTCAGACAGTGTATGCTTAATTTCTGACTGGTCCTTTTCCATTTTTTTGGCATTCTCTTTAAGGTCCTTGAAGGTCTCACTAAGTTCCTCGGAGGTCTCTTCAAGTTTCTCAGCAGTTTTTAGAAGATTCTTGAGTAACCTTATAAATGTGGTTCTGAACACTGTCATCCAGCAGTTTACTTTTCTCCATCTCTCCTATTCGTGACATGCTTCGGTGTCTCCGCATTTTGGCTGCCTCCCTGTGTTGATGGAGTCGCTTTGTGTGGTCAGTGACGTATAGGGGCCGGTAGCTCAGCTTTCCCAATCACCCTAGGTGGTCACTCTTGGTACACCCCTTTGTGGGCTGAGTGCAAAGTCTTGGTGTAGTTAAGCCTTGATTGCTGTTGGTACACTGGGAGGAATTGACCTCCAGGCCAATTGGCTGTGAGGACCCGCTGTGTCTATAATGGAAGCACTGCTGCGCTGGAGACACGCTTATGGTGCAGGACTTGTTCCAGTGGGGCTTTGGTGCTCACTGAGTCCGCCTCCCAAATGTGTCACTTATGGATGTGAGGAGTTGAAATCTGGTGTCTCACACTGACCCCTAGGTACACTGGCTTCTGGGTCTCCAATGGGGTGCAGTTCAGCTACTGTCTGAGGCCACCCTGCAGGAGCTACAGCGAGAACTGCCATCCTCTCCTCCCTGCTTGGAGCTTGGAGGCTTTGGAGCTGTCTGCACCGGGTTGCAAGTTTACTAGCTTAAACTGCAATAGAGAAGGCCATTCATATGCAAAAGCCGCTGCTAGGAGCTTGGGTGTGTTTATAGATTGTGCGAGGTGGAGTTTCAGGGCGTCACTAGGCTAGGGCATAGCAAATAGCGATGACTGGCAGTGAGCCGTCTCGACCGAGTCCCCCGCGTCTTGCGCCCCAGCGCAGCCAACAATTGTACCTCCATGCAGCTCTGCTAGCAAGCCACCCTCACTCTCCTACCCGATGGCAGACAGCCCAGTCTCTCCCCAGAAACTGGATTTCAGAGAGATTGGGAGCTTGTCTCTCTTCAGATTGAAGAAAGCAACGCCCGCCGCCAGCTGGGTTCTGCTGCCAGCCCGTATCACGCGCGCGCTCCCCTGTACCTCAGTTTTTCAGCATTTGTGCCCTGCTTGCTCCCCTCTCTTTTGGTCTAGTTGTAGAGCTTCCACTCAGCCAGCTTTCCTGTGGTTCTGGGTGATAGACGTTGTCTTTTAGTTATAGTTTTGGAAATTATTGTGGACGGCAGCAGCCCAGATGTTTACCTACGCCGCCATCTTGGGTCTCTGTCACCCCACCTCTTTTGAGTGCAAAGTTATATCCTTCTCCCATGGACAAACACCCACTCTGAATGGGTTAAATTAAGTGTGGTATTTCCCAATGGTGAAATACTATGTAACCATGAAAAAGAGGAAGGCCTTTGCAAATGTCCTGACGAGAGAAAAGTCTGAGTGAAGGAAGCACATGTGTTCTACGATTTGTGTAAGGATCACCGTATTCTGCGTGATTTAAGCACATGAATATCTCCGGGAGGATTCACAAAACCTAGCAGCATTGCTGCCTCTGGGGGAGAAGGAAGAGAGAGAGACTGCCCTGAAATTCCGCTGCACAAAACACCTATTTTTCCTGGAAAAACACATTCTAAAACCCCAGCTCCTTGTTCTTTGGTTCTGTGCTCACCTCTAGTCTTGATTTCTGTCTTTATTTTTGGTGCCTGGGAGTTTCTCTTTCCTTCAAACTCTGATTTTTTTCAGTTTCTGTAATTTTTAAAAATCAAGAATGTCTGTATATTCAGTGCAAAAGAGGAACCAATAGTATTTTTGTTCTCCATCTTAACAGAAGTCTAAAACTTCCCCAGAGACTTGCTTATTTGTAATTACCAGAAGTCAGTGAGTGCCGCTCCTGTGACATTACTGTTAATGTGGACTTCGCTGGCTCCTTCTCTTTTAAAAGCCCCTTTTCTTCCTGGCCCCAGGCCTTCTGAAGTTTGCTGAAGATCTTAGCATGGGAGGCAGCAAAACACAGATCATATCCCTTGGCCAAGGCCAAGGCCCTATTGCGGCCAAAATGATCAACATCGCCATCAAAGATGGGACCTGGGTGGTCCTACAGAACTGCCACCTGGCCACGAGCTGGATGCCTGCGCTGGAGAAGATCTGTGAGGAGGTGATTGTTCCCGAGAACACCAACGCCAGCTTCAGGTGAGACGCTCCCACACCGCCGGTCCTGCCGCAGCTCGGGCTCCAGGCACCGTGCTGGGGCGGGGGAGGCGAAGACGACAGACACAGGTCTGCCCGTAGGAGGCTCGGTCTAGCAGAAGGCAGCCTGCAGAGAAACGATGTTCATGTTCTAGGAAGGGCCATGGGACATGAAGAGGGGAAGGGAGAGTCGGGGAGACCTGGAGGACTGATATTGGCCTGGGGTTTTGAAAGATGAATAGGAGTTTGCCAGGAAGGACATTCCAGGCAGAGGGGACAGCATTTGTAAAAGCCAGGGTGCATGTTAAGGAAGCACCGAGAAGCTATGCTGGACTCTGGGGCACGAGCTGTGAGACGTTGTTGAGGGGAGGTGGAAAGGTACATTAAACGTCAGCAAATCTGATTCTTAAAAACTATTTGTCTTTAAAAATATCTCACCTGTAGTCTAGGCTCCGCTGTCCTTGCTCTGGCCCATATTCCTCAGGCACCATGAAACACGAAACAGCTGTGTGATGTCTGTGACCTTTAAAGCCCGGAAGTAGGCTTGGTTGTGCATTTGCAGAGCAAGGTGACGAGCCAGACAGACTTCAAAGCCCCTTTCAGCTCTAGGTGCAGAGTGCTCCGGTCCAGCAGGGCCAGCCGGAGGGCCGGCCACGCCCAGGCGACTGCTTGGTGGTGTCTGGTGTGTAAGCTAAGAATAGCTTTTCCATTTCTTAGTGGTTGAAAAAAATCAAAAGAAGAATAATACTTCGTGACACATGAAAATGATATGAAATTAAAATGTCATTGTCCCTCAATAAAGTTTTGTTGAGATACAGCCATGCTCACTTATATATTATCAAGGATGCTCTCATGCTACAGGTAATATGGCAGTGACCACCTGCCTGCAAAGGCTGGGCACTTACCATTTGACCCTTTACAGAGATTTTGCCAACTCTTGTTCTACCCCAAAGCTTGGTGGATATTTTCATTTTAGTCATGTCTGCCTGAAAATAGGAAAGTATTTGGTGTTTATTTACAAAACCAGACTAGGCCATAGTTGACTCTATTCGTGTAAGACTCAGGTAGGATTCATGTAAGAGTTTAAGTGGGATCTACTAGTTTCAAGAATTCTATTGATTTGGGATGATGAGTTGACTCATTGACCATTAATGACACAATCAATGAAGAAAAAACTCACTCATTAAGGTCCTCTATGCTATGTTCCTAATCCAAAAGGCAGGATCTCAAGTACCTACGGGAGCCAGGACTGTAACACAGATGCGGGAGGAGGCTGGGCACAGGAATTCCACTTTCCACAGGACAGTAGCAATCATCCTGGCAGGCGGCCTCAGCGCTGGACACGATAGGGAGCGGTGGGGACCGCGGTGAAGGAGAAGCCCTGCCCTGCAGAGAGGAGCGGCCCCTGCCGATGCCGCCGATGTTGCCATGCAGGAACGCAGCCTCTCGTGGCCGGATGTTGTCATTATTGTAAAGGGTATATAGGGATCTAGAATTTTAAAAGAAAGAAAGCCCTACATTTTTAAAAGTGGGCAATTATCAAAAATACATTACAGCATCGGTTTGGTTTTCTGGGCCTGAACTAGCGTCACCCATCTGCAGACGAAGGCCGGGCCTCAGGCCACCAGTGATAGCCTCTTCCCGCCTCCCCGTCCCGGGCCTGGACCCTCCAGGCCTAGCCTCCTCCCGACCTCCTCTCCTCGTGTGGCTGCTCAGCTGTGTCCTGTGTTTCTAATGGCTTCCGAACCCAGAGCCGCCTGTTGGTAACCTCTCTAAAGTCTAGCAAAGCAAACCAACAAAAACCTGCAAAATGAAACCAAGCAGGGTGCCATGGAGCTCGGGGAGGAAACGGACGCAGGAAAGCCTGGAGGACAGTGTGCCCAGTGCTAACCTCACTTCCACATGCTTCTGCACATGCTCCCACTTTGTGGGCGTGGAGAAGCTTGTCTGTTTTGAAGGCAGAAGCCTTCCATATCTTCAGGGCCCGTCCCAATGCCCTCCATGACGGCGGTCAGCAGCTTGCTCTGTAAAGGGCCAGATAGTAACTATTTTAGACTTGGAGGCCACGTGGTCTCTGTAGCAACTAGTCAACTGCTTGAAAGCAGCGCAAGTCCTCTGGAAATGAGGAGCAGAGCCAGGCCCAGCACGTCACTTACAGCAGGCCGTGCTGGGTTCCGCTCCCTGGCCGTGGTCTGCAGACTTCTCTCCCCAGTGGAAACCTCTCTTCCCACGGGGACATTATTCCTCTCTGGCCTGCCGTCTTGGTTCTAGGATGCATTTACTGGCATCGCTTTGTTTGCCTTTTCTCCCCCGCCTGCCCCTCTCCTCGCTAACAGCCAGGCTCTGAAAGCTGGAAGCTGGGAGCTTGCTCACTTGGCCTCTCCTGGGTGCGGGCTTTAGCGCTCGGCCAGTCCAGCAGGGGCGGGCGGGGCCTGGACGGCAGGGAGTCCCGCGCTCCCATCGCAGTTCAGCCAGGTGGTGTGCACGTGAAACAGCCACTCGGCATATCCAAGCTTCCATGTCCTCTCCGGTCCGAGGGGTCGCAACCCCCACAGAGCGGCTGGGAGGGACACGCTGGTTCTCAGCCTGGGTCGGCAGCGGCACGCTCGGTGGATGGTGGGATCGTGTTGCTTGTTGTTGGCTTTTCCATTTAAGTGACCGCGTGGCTCTCAGTCGTTGGGTCTGCTGTCCTTCCAGACTCTGGCTGACCAGCTACCCCTCGGAGAAGTTCCCAGTCAGCATTCTCCAGAACGGCATCAAAATGACCAACGAGCCGCCCAAAGGGCTGCGGGCCAACCTCCTGCGCTCCTACCTCAACGACCCCATCTCCGACCCCGTCTTCTTCCAGAGCTGCACCAAGGCAGAGATGTGGCAGAAGCTGCTGTTCGGCCTTTGCTTCTTCCACGCCATCGTTCAGGAGCGGCGGAACTTCGGGCCGCTGGGTAGGAGAGCGGGGCGCCGGGCGGGGCGCCGCGGCGGGCGGGCCGGGCTCTGCTCGGGGCCGTGGGAGAGTGGGAGAAGCGCCACAGCCTTCGGGACGCGCGTGTGCCGAACAGGACTTGTTGGTGATTGAGGTTATAACTTTACCGCGCGTCCTGTACTTTTATTTAATAAACCTGGCAACCCCGTAACCAGGTCAGTGTCGGTGCCAGGAAGAGGTGTTGCCGGAGTCAGGTGTCGGTGAGAGAATCCGGCCGCTGCGGGGTGTATGCGCCCATCTGAGCCAGCGGCCGTTGTCCACGGAGCGCCCCCGGGGAGCTCAGAGCATGTAGGTGGCTCTCTTCACACGCACATGACAATGGAAGAAATACGCTGGGACATATTTGTCTGTGCTTCTCAAAAACATAAAAGTAATGTTTTCCTGAACATACCCGGCCGTGGCCCAACTTAACTGGCTACTGACTGGTTCCCGCGTGAGGGCAGAGCAGTGCCGCTGGCAGCCCCTTGCCATCGGCTGCAGGCGGGATCCCTCTCCACGCTGCCCTGGCTCTGCTCAGCCGCCGGCAAATGGCCCCCGGGGGCCCCTCAGCTGGTTCTCCTAGAGCAGGCGGCAACTGTCTCTGGGGGACCCTCTGAGCGCCCCCTCCTCTCCTTCTACACCCCCGCCACGGAGGGGGCAGGACCCGCCGGGACTCTGCCTTCGCAGCCGCAGTCTCCCGCCCCCCTCCCCCCGCCCCCCCAGGTCTCCCAAAGTCTGGGCACCTCCTTGGCTCGCAACCAATGGCCCATTTACCAGGGCATGAGTTATGACTCTGCCATTTTATTGTTTTTAATTTGAGTGTGACCTTTCGGGAGATGAAGCGACTCCGCTGGGCACGGGCCCCAGGGACCGCTTTCTGACCCAAGCGCGGCTCGCCTCAGGTTCCTGGTGTGGCCCCGGGCATTTCTCCGTCCCGGGGGAGGGAGTGCCCGAAGCGGGCTGCCCGCCTGCCCGCTGGCCCTGCTGCCCGGCTGCCCGCTGGCCCTGCTGCCCGGCTGCCCGCTGGCCCGGCTGCCCGGCCGCCCGCTGGCCCTGCCACCCGCTGGCCCTGCTGCCCGGCCGCCCGCTGGCCCTGCTGCCCGGCCGCCCGCTGGCCCTGCCGCCCGGCCGCCCTCTGGCCGGGAGCCCTGGGCTTCCACAGAGCAGCCGGCTGGCACTCCCCGTTCGCCGCGGCGCCGCTCCTCCGCCAAGGGGAGGCGCCGGAATGTGGCTGAAGGACGGCCGCTTCCCGGTGAGGCTGACCCGGAGCCTGTCTGGCCGCTGAGCCCGCTGCCCCCGCAGGTTGGAACATCCCGTACGAGTTCAATGAGTCGGACCTGAGGATCAGCGTGCGGCAGGTCCAGATGTTCCTGAACGACTACAAGGAGGTGCCCTTCGACGCTCTCACCTACCTGACAGGTACTCTGCTCTCACCCCCTGACAGGTACTCTGCTCTCACCCCCCTCACAGGTACTCTGCTCTCACCCCCCTGACAGGTACTCTGCTCTCACCCCCTGACAGGTACTCTGCTCTCACCCACCTCACAGGTACTCTGCTCTCACCCCCTGACAGGTACTCTGCTCTCACCCCCTGACAGGTACTCTGCTCTCACCCACCTCACAGGTACTCTGCTCTCACCCCCCTGACAGGTACTCTGCTCTCACCCCCCTGACAGGTACTCTGCTCTCACCCCCCTGACAGGTACTCTGCTCTCACCCCCCTGACAGGTACTCTGCTCTCACCCGCCTGACAGGTACTCTGCTCTCACCCGCCTGACAGGTACTCTGCTCTCACCCACCTGACAGGTACTCTGCTCTCACCCCCCTGACAGGTACTCTGCTCTCACCCCCCTGACAGGTACTCTGCTCTCACCCGCCTGACAGGTACTCTGCTCTCACCCACCTGACAGGTACTCTGCTCTCACCCCCCTGACAGGTACTCTGCTCTCACCCCCTGACAGGTACTCTGCTCTCACCCCCCTGACAGGTACTCTGCTCTCACCCCCCTGACAGGTACTCTGCTCTCACCCCCCTGACAGGTACTCTGCTATCACCCCCCTGACAGGTACTCTGCTCTCACCCCCCTGACAGGTACTCTGCTCTCACCCGCCTGACAGGTACTCTGCTCTCACCCCCCTGACAGGTACTCTGCTCTCACCCCCTGACAGGTACTCTGCTCTCACCCGCCTCACAGGTACTCTGCTCTCACCCGCCTCACAGGTACTCTGCTCTCACCCCCCTGACAGGTACTCTGCTCTCACACCCCTGACAGGTACTCTGCTCTCACCCCCCTGACAGGTACTCTGCTCTCACCCCCCTGACAGGTACTCTGCTCTCACCCCCCTGACAGGTACTCTGCCCTCACCCCCCTCACAGGTACTCTGCTCTCACCCCCCTGACAGGTACTCTGCTCTCACCCCCCTGACAGGTACTCTGCCCTCACCCCCCTGACAGGTACTCTGCTCTCACCCCCCTGACAGGTACTCTGCCCTCACCCCCCTGACAGGTACTCTGCTCTCACCCCCCTGACAGGTACTCTGCTCTCACCCACCTGACAGGTACTCTGCGCTCAGGGGCTCTGCAGCCGCCTCCCGCTCCCCCTGTCTCCCCGCCTCCCCAGGCTGCCCCTCAGCAGACCGAGCCATGCCAGCTGCCACCAGGCCAGATAGTGTCTTAAAAAGAAAGAAATTAAGATATTAATTCCTACCCTCAAATGGCTCACAGGCAGAAACTGTTTTTAATGACAATAGGGTGATAAGTTAACAAGAGAAGCACGTGCCCAGCCCAGTGAGTAGAAGGCAGGAGGTGATCATGGAAACCCCCCGAAGGCACAAAGAGGGGTTCTGAGGGGTGACGAGGGGTTCTAAGTGGGAGAAGAAGGGGCAGAGGCCGTGGATGGGGATGAGGAGAGAGGTTCCCTGCGGAGGAACCGGAGCAATCCAGTCCGCATGGCCGCTCGGCAGCCTGGTGTCCGGCCTGCTGTCTGGGAGGGCGGGCTGAAGGTGTAGGAGACTTGGTTTCAGCCTCAAGGGTAAAACAGGGATGTGCTCGGTGATGGACCGCCTGGCCAGGGGTCACAGTGCCGCCCGGTGGGGAACGGGACGCCTGCAGACCACACTGCCATCTCTTCACCCGGAGCTGAGGGCTGCCCTCCTCTCCCCAGGCCTGGGGCAGGGGCTTGGTAGACACGGTCCCGCAGAGCCGTCTTTTCCCACCCTCACTTGAGGATGTGTTGACTTTTAGAGAGAGAGGGGGAGGGGAGGGGAGAGAAAGGGAAAGCAGAGGGGTAGGGGGAAAGAGAGACACACAAAATGGGCTGCCTCCGTGTGCACCCCAGCAGGGTGGAAGCTGAGACCTGGGTAGGTGCTCTCGTGGGAAATGGCGCCCACGGCGTTTAGGCGAACAGGACAGCGCTCCAACCACCGGAGCCACCAGCCAGGGCTGAGATTCTCGTAAGCGTTTACCTGAGCCAGACAGAGGGCAGGCCGGGAAGCCAGACCTCCACAGACTGAGAAATGCTTCCCAGCTTGACGGGGTGCGGCTGGTTTGTGCTCGTGGAATTCGGAGGCGACGTGGGAGGTTGTGTGGACGGGAGGGAGCAAGGCGGTCAGGGACAGGACAGTCAGGCCACGCTGTCCGGAGGGGGTGCACTTGAGGGGCCGCAGGGAGGCGTTTCCAAGGCGTGGCCCTGGGTGCCTGAAACAGCGGGCGGGGCCTGCTCAGGACAAAGGTCAGCCTGTCGCTGACGCAGTCAGGGGCCTGGGAGAGACTCCCCACCACGGCTCGCCCAGCTGGGGTTGTGAGCCATCCCCTGGGAGGTGGCTTTCCACAGAGCGCCCTCCCCCCCCCCCCCCCCCCCGTCCACGGCGGAGCGTGCACTGGGTCTCCCGGCAATCTACGGCTGTGCGTGGCCCATTTCACAGCTGACGAGACTGAGGCTGGAGAGCAGAGGGCGATTTGCCCCCCGGGGACATGTGGCAATGTCGGGAGACATGTGGGTGGTCACAGCTAAGCGGGAGTGCAGCAGGGGACGCCGGCTGTGCTAGACACCCGGACGCACCGCACAGCCCAGCGGGACTCCCAGCACCCGTGCTCACGGTGCAGGCTGAGCAGTCCTGCTCTCCAGTGATAAAGTCCAGTCGCAGAAGGTCACGCAGTCCTTCACTCAGCACAGTGTCCGACACAGAGCCCCAAGGGACACCCGGCGTCAGGCCCGGGAGCTGGTTTGTGGGAGGGTCTTCTCCAGAAGCACAGGCGCCTCTGCAGACGGACAGACGGACTGAGTGTCCAACCGCCCTGCAGCTCAGGCAGCTCTGCCTGAGGCTCGGAGACCAGCCTGCCCGCCGCGCCGGCGGCTAGAGGACAGCTATCCCCCCCCTCCCAACACACACACACAGGCCCCACAGACTAGCTGGGCTGACATAACACACAGTCCTCACATCTTCAGGGTGTCAGGCATCAAAGGCCCATTTCTTGCCCGATCTACGTGTCCAGCGTGAACTGGCGAAAGTTACTGCTCATTGGAATTACGTCAGGGGCACAGCTGGCAAAGGCTCCTCCAACTTATTTAAAAATCTAGAGGCCCGGTGCACAAAATTCGTGCATGGAGGGGGGTTGTCCCTCAGCCCAGCCTGTACCCTCTCCAATATGGGACCCCTCGAGGGATGTCTGACTGCCCATTTAGGCCCGATCCCAGTAGGCAGTCGGATCCCTAAACAGGCAGTCGGACATCCCTCTCACAATCCAGGACTGCTGGCTCCCAACTGCTTGCCTGCCTGCCTTCCTGATTGCCCCTAACCGCTTCTGCCTGTCAGCCTGATCACCCCCTAACCACTCTGCTGCCAGCCTGTTTGCCCCCAACTTCCCTCCTCTGCCGGCCTGGTTACCCCTAACTGCCCTCTCCTGCAGGGTTGATCACCTCCAACTGCCCTCCCTTGCAAGCATGGTCCTTCTCAACTGCCCTCCCTTGTAGGCCGGGTGCCTCCCAACTGCCCTCTCCTGCTGGCCATCTTGTGGCGGCCATCTTGTGTCCACATGGGGACAGGATCTTTGACCACATGGGGGCAGCTATATTGTGTGTTGCAGTGATGATCAATCTGCATATTACTCTTTTATTAGATAGGATAGAGGCCTGGTACAGGGTTGGGGGCCAGCTGGTTTGCCCTGAAGGGTGTCCCTGATCAGGGTGGGGTTCCCTTGGGGCATGGGGTGGCCTGAGCGAGGGGCCTGTGGTGGTTTGCAGGCCAGCCACGCCCCCTGGCAAGCCAAGCGGAGGCCCTGGTATCTGGAATTTATTTTCCTTCTACAATTGAAACTTTGTAGCCTGGAGCGGAGCCAAGCCTGGGGCTCCCTCCGAGGCCGGCAGCCATTCCTGTTGGGGTTATAATTGAAACTTTGTTGCCTTAAGCACGTGGGCCCGGCCAGGGTGTGCAGAAAGCTTTGCTTCCCCTGTTGCCGGCGGCAACCCTGGCCTGCTCTCTCAAGCTCCATTCTGCCGCCATTTGTTTGAATTTGTTTACCTTCTATAATTGAAACTTTGTAGCTTGAGTGGAGGCTTAGGCTGGCCAGGGCAGGCGGAAAGCTTGGCTTCCTCTGTTACCTAGGAAACCTTGCTCTCTGTGGCTGTAGCCATCTTGGTTTGGGTTAATTTGCATACTCGCTCTGATTGGATGGTGGGCATGGCTTGTGGGTTTGTCGGAGGTATGGTCAATTTGCATATTTGTCTATTATTAGATAGGATATGTTTTTACTGATTTTAGAGAGAGGAGGGGTTAGGGAGAGAGAGAGAAACATCAACTGCCTCCTTCACGCCCCACACTGGAGATTGAGCCTGAAACACTGGCATGTGCCCTGACTGGAATCGAACCAGTGACTTCTTGGTGCGTGGGTCGATGCTCAACCACTGAGCCCCGGGCCGGGCTCCACCAACTTCTGATGCCGCCGTCTCAACATACACCGTGTGGTCAGTGCCACAGGCCAGCACTGAAGAGCTGGTGCCAGGAATGAAATGCATGGGGACGTCGCCTGCCCCACCACCCTCCTGGGTCGGAGGGAAGAGCAGATGCGGGTGATCCTGAGGGCTCCGCACGGCCCCTCACCGGGAGCAGCCGCCTTTGGATGGTGATGCATCGTCTGCTGGCGCCCCAGCCCCGCCTGCGCAGGAGCAGTGAGGCCTGAGGCAGGAGGTGCGGCCCAGCCTGCGCCCGTGCTTCCGAGCAGAGACGTGGCCAGAAGGAAGTCACCGTCCTCACACAAGCAAGACCCAGGGGCTCAGGCCCGGCCCTGAGGAAAGCTAGCTGCAGGGGTGGTCACAGGCCCGCGGTCTGTGCCGGGGACGACCTGCACTTGGTGCCGGGACACCCTCGCTCCTTTTCGTACTGCAGCCTGCAGCTGTCACAGCCTCGTCACAGCAAAAAGCCGCCGGTGTTCAGGCTGAACTGTGCTGAGGCCTGAGACGGCACAGAGCGAGCTGCGGTGCCTCCCGTCCGTGGCGGTGAAACAGCCACAGTGGGTTCAGCGATCCCAGAGTGGGAGTCCCCTTCGTCCCGCCGCTCCCTGCCACGCCCCAGGACCCTCCTCCACCTCGGGACCAAGGAAAACTGAGGCCTCTGCTTCCAGCGTGGGTCATACTTCCTGTTTCTTGTCCGTAGGCCTTCCGCTTTCTGGAATGGTTTGGATTGGAAATGAGCCGGCCCTTCTGGAGATCCCTGCACGCACATGCGCGCGCGTGCGCGCACACACACACATACACGCACGTGCACGCACACATACACACACACGTGCACACACGCACACGTCCCCTCCTTGCAGGCTAGTGTGTTGTCCACAACTTCCAAACACCAGATGGAACCACATCCCGGGGACATGGACCCGATGGAAGATGTGTCCCAAGTTGGCAGGTTCCCTGATGCCCCTGGTTCTTGTAGAAATCTGAGCAGACGCCCAAGTCGCAGAGAATGCAGTTATGGGGGGTGGGAGGGGAGTCATATCCCAGAGCAGCAGCGAGAGGCTGGCCTCGCCTCCTAGGCTGTATGTGACAGCTGGAATTAGGCTGTGTGACAGCTGGAATTGGGCTGTGTGACAGCTGGAATTGGGCTGTGTGACAGCTGGAATTGGGCTGTGTGTGACAGCTGGAATTGGGCTGTGTGTGACAGCTGGAATTGGGCTGTGTGTGACAGCTGGAATTGGCCTGTGTGTGACAGCTGGAATTAGGCTGTGTGACAGCTGGAATTGGGCTGTGTGACAGCTGGAATTGGGCTGTGTGTGACAGCTGGAATTGGGCTGTGTGACAGCTGGAATTGGGCTGTGTGACAGCTGGAATTGGGCTGTGTGTGACAGCTGGAATTGGGCTGTGTGTGACAGCTGGAATTGGGCTGTGTGACAGCTGGAATTGGGCTGTGTGTGACAGCTGGAATTGGGCTGTGTGACAGCTGGAATTGGGCTGTGTGTGACAGCTGGAATTGGGCTGTGTGACAGCTGGAATTGGGCTGTGTGTGACAGCTGGAATTGGGCTGTGTGTGACAGCTGGAATTGGGCTGTGTGACAGCTGGAATTGGGCTGTGTGTGACAGCTGGAATTGGGCTGTGTGTGACAGCTGGAATTGGGCTGTGTGACAGCTGGAATTGGGCTGTGTGTGACAGCTGGAATTAGGCTGTGTGACAGCTGGAATTGGCCTGTGTGTGACAGCTGGAATTAGGCTGTGTGACAGCTGGAATTAGGCTGTGTGACAGCTGGAATTGGGCTGTGTGACAGCTGGAATTGGGCTCTGTGTGACAGCTGGAATTAGGCTGTGTGACAGCTGGAATTGGGCTGTGTGACAGCTGGAATTGGGCTGTGTGACAGCTGGAATTGTGCTGTGTGTGACAGCTGGAATTGGGCTGTGTGACAGCTGGAATTGGGCTGTGTGTGACAGCTGGAATTGGGCTGTGTGTGACAGCTAGAATTGGGCTGTATGACAGCTGGAATTGGGCTGTGTGACAGCTGGAATTGGGCTGTGTGTGACAGCTGGAATTGGGCTGTGTGACAGCTGGAATTGGGCTGTGTGTGACAGCTGGAATTGGGCTGTGTGACAGCTGGAATTGGGCTGTGTGTGACAGCTGGAATTGGGCTGTGTGACAGCTGGAATTGGGCTGTGTGTGACAGCTGGAATTGGGCTGTGTGACAGCTGGAATTGGGCTGTGTGTGACAGCTGGAATTGGGCTGTGTGACAGCTGGAATTGGGCTGTGTGTGACAGCTGGACTTAGGCAGACAGGCCCTGTGCTCCGCTTGCTGCTCGTGCTTTCCCGGCGCTTCCCCAGCCTGGTGCGATGAGCTCAGTGCTGTCTCGGCTTCCTGACCAGGGAAGCTGCTCGTAAGTGGCAGAGGCTGGAACCCAGAAATCAGCTGTAGCTGGAACCCAGGGCTGCCTCATGCCAGAGCTCTTGACCGGAACCACATTTCTATAGTGTCTGCCACATGTATGTACACACAAACACATGCATGCACACACGTAGAAGATGCCTAGATGCTGCTCGTTGCCTGTGGAGCCATCACTGGTGACTGCACCGCTTTGCTTCGGTTTAGCTGTTTGCCACCTAACGTGGTGGCCTGGGTTCTTTCTGAGCAGCCGCAACAGCAAACAGGTCTGCTCTCCTCCCAGCTGAGCGCGGCCCGGCAGCCCTGGTCTCCGCCGGCTCCTGGGCGCAAAGAATTCTTGGCTGCGGCTAGTAACCGAGCTCCCGGTGCCCTGCCTGGGCTCAGCCTCCCCTCTGCGTTGTCTCCAGGGGAGTGCAACTATGGAGGCAGAGTGACCGACGACAAAGACAGGCGTCTCCTGCTATCCCTGCTGTCCACCTTCTACTGCAAGGACATCGAGCAGGATTACTACTACGTCGCTCCCGGGGACACTTACTACATCCCCCCCCACGGCTCCTACCAGGTGAGGCGCAGGGGGCCCTGCTCCCGGGGCGGGGCTGCCACGCAGCCCGTGAGGGCCCGGGGGGCGCCTTGAGCCTCCTGCTTTGGTCCCTAAGCTATTCCCAATATCCTAAAGGCATCGTCATTGTGTGATGAATACTGAGTATGTGATAGGCCAGGTCTCTCTAGGTAGGAGGCATTCCTGGGGGAACAGGGACGTTAAGGGGAAGCCTTAGTAGCGAACAGACTGGCAATTGCTACTTGGAAAAGAACGGTTCAGAAGGTGGTGAAAGGGGAGGGACCAAAACTGGACGGAGGATGAGGAAGGAGCGAGGGAAACAAGACGTCTGGAGGGAGGATGGGAAGGGCGTCCCTCGCTGCGCCCCGCTGTGCCCAGGCGTGTCCTTCACAGCCCCCCCCCCCCCCCCCGCCTTCCCACGGGCAGAGGAGGGAGTGCGGCTCCGGGCCCAGCCAGTGCGAGTGTCGGGGCCGGTCCAAGCCCCGTTCTGTTGGCTCCAAAGCCCGAGCACGGGGACGAGCTTGGGGTGCGTTCCCTGCACAGCGTGTGCGTGCCGGTCGTGCCCCGCTCCCAGCTCAGGGGGAGCCCTGCCCGGGCTGGGGCTGGCCAAGCCCTGAGGGACCTGTGGGCCCCAGGAGCCCACATTGTGTCACCCGAAGCTTTTCCTCCCAGTCCTACATCGAGTACCTCAGGAACCTCCCCATCACCGCCCACCCGGAGGTGTTCGGCCTCCACGAGAACGCCGACATCACCAAGGACAACCAGGAGACCAACCAGCTGTTCCAGGGGGTGCTGCTGACGCTCCCCAGGCAGGCGGGCGCGAGCGGCAAGTCTCCACAGGTACCCGCTGGAGCCCCATTTCCCAGGCGGCTTTCCCCCCGGGGCACAGGGCTGGGAGAGATGAGCAAGGAGGCAGAAAAGTGGGGGCCTGGCCGCCTGGCAGGGGGCACAGCCTGGCAGGGGCACAGCCTGGCAGGGGCACAGCCTGGTAAGGGGCACAGCCTGGCAGGGGGCACAGCCTGGCAGGGGCACAGCCTGGCAGGGGGCACAGGTGCCCTGTCTTGCTGCTGAGTCCTTGGACACAGAAAGCCCCAGTGTGTCCGACGTCGGCTGTGGGGCTTGTAGGAGTCACTGCTATACCCACAGAGACCTGTTCTCCCTTCACATAACATTAAAATCCAGCTCTACTTGCCTTAAAAGTACTTATTCAAAACCTGCCCGCCCGCACCATTCGTGGAAACCCCCCATTTCGGGAAAGCCGTGGCGGCCTCTGAGCAGCAAGTGGCAGCCTGGCAGACGCAGCTTCTTTCCAGACGTGCGGTCAGCACCGGCTGCGACTCCCCTGGAGGGAGGGGAGAGGAGGTGCTGACCCAAAGGGGGTGACTTTCTCACGTGCGACCCAACCTGATTGCTTCACGTGCTGGAGGTCAGGTCGCCATCCTCCGTCCACAGACCTGGAGGGCAAGGCCTTGTCATGCTGAGGCGTGCTGCGCCTTCCCAGGAGGCTGTCACCCGCCCTGCGCGAGGCTGTCCTCTCGGGGTGGGTCTGACGACCAGGGAGAGCTGCGCAGCCTCACCCAGGGACGCGCCGCCGGGGCTCTGCCGCGTCAGGGCTGCCCGAGGCTCCCGCGCCGGCGCCCTCCAGGTGTGAGAACAGGGACCCCTTTGCTCAGCTCGTGACTTTCTGGGCCAAGGGTGCCCTCTTCCCCAATGGTGTGGGGGTCTCCCCCGCCACCCGCCCCTTCACCTGTGGGAACATTCCAGGAAGGTCCAACCGATGTTTACAGAGACCCAGGCCAGTCCCGGGCCACGGGCTTGCTTCTCACTCAGCTCCTCTGCCCTTTAGGAAGTGATTGAGGAGCTGACCCAGGACATCCTCTCCAAGCTCCCCAAGGACTTTGACCTGGAAGTGGTCATGAAGCAGTACCCTGTGGTCTATGAGGAATCCATGAACACCGTCCTGAGGCAGGAGCTCATCAGATTCAACAGGTGGGCCGGACGGCTTATTTGGGTCCTGGGGTGGCGTGGGGGCGGGTTGCATTGCAGAGATGGAGGTGCACACTGGTAGGTGCTCGGCAGCGGCAGTGGTTCGCCCCGCCCACAGTGAGGGCTGTAGGTAGGGCTACACCAACAAGTACTGGCCCAAGATTAAACCATCCCTCCTATTCGCTCCCTCTCGCCCTCACTCGCTCACTCATTTGATATCTGCAAAGTCAGGTGTCAGGTTGAAACCAATACCGAGCACAAGTAGAAGCAATCATTGCGCCGCTTTCCTTGCGCCCGTGGTGCCAGGTACAGCTCCGAGCACCAGGCATCCGTTTCACCCACCTCAGAGCCGTCGTCGGAAATACGCAGTCAGCAGTCCCTCACCGCCGTTTATAGGTGGGAAAACTGCGACCCAGACGGTTAAGTCACTAGTGCAAGGTCACACAGTCATTCAGGGGAAGAACTGAACTCGAACCCAGGCTGTCTGATTCCAGAGCCCACGCACTTAGCCAGTATGTGAGACCAGGGGAAATGGAGCGAGGAGGGGAGACGTTCATCCACGGCCTTCCCGCGAGGCAGGGAGGGGTGACGGGCTGGCATGGGCTCTCTCCTCGCTTCTCCGGGTGCTGTAGAGAGCACTGAGCCCCGGGATCATCTTGATTGATTTATAGTCAAAATTACAAGGTTCCCAAAGACCGTCCGGGCCGGACGAGGAGACTCCCGCTGCGCCTCCCAGGTTGTGGTGCTGCAGACCCAGGTGTGGCGGCCTCCGTTTGCCTCATCGGTCCGCTCAGCTTTCGGGGCAGCTCTGACTCTGAGGGGCGAGGGAACTAGAAGGAGGTCATCTAAGAATTCCTTGACTCCCCCAGCCTTACGGTTCCTCTGTGGAGTCAATAAGCAGTTGGCTATTTGGGGGAACCGAGCGAAGTATGGGGTGCGAGCCAGGCTGTGGCACCCCTGTGGCGAGTCAGGGAACTTGGCACCAGGGGCCGTGGTCCTCACACTCCGAACACCAGGCCTGGCTTCCACCCGCTGCCGGCCCCGGGCTCGTCCTTGGGCGGCCGCTTTCACAGCCTTGGCCGCTGGCTGGTCAGACAAGCCAGCGAGGCACAGCAGCCCTATTTCCCCTGACGGCCGGGACGGGCGCACAGGACGGTGCCCGAGGCCCTCCGCACTGCGTCACCGGTCACGGGGCGCCCCGGAGGACTCGGTTCCAATCCAGAGGAGCCATGGTTGCGCTCAGGGTGAATGTCCTGTCCTCGGTACTGAAACCTCGGAGCGAGCAGGGCTCCCACTTGCGAGAACAGGAGGAAGACTTGGCAAGCAGGGGCCCAGGGGTCACGGCTCAGGTCGGCGGGCGCTGCCCGGGGCTCCTCAGCGAAGCCAGCGCGCAGAATGCGCGGCCCCTCCGTTTCCTTCCTGCCGACGTCAGTCCCTCAGCCACAGCCCTTTCTAGCCTTCGACCATCCTCGTGTCCATCTGGCTGGGATTTCGTAACCCTTAGAGATGACTGCTCTCGGGGGCAGGTTCTGGGCCGGAGGGGCATTCCCCTGGGCACGGCGAGGCCTGGTCACAAGGCCAGGGAGGGGCAGGCGCGGGCGGCGTCTCCCCGGCTGCCCTTCAGCTGCCTTTTCTTAGGTGCGCTTCATAGTCTATTAAAAAGAACAGCTTGGGTCAAAATGGCAATTTAGATAAAAACTCTTAAAATTAGATTACCCTTTGACCTAAACTTTTTACTTTTAGTGAGCAAATCATTACCGTATTTATTTGCACAGAGATTGATATCGATGAATATTCCAAGCAATGTTGTTAGCAGAGACAATAATGTAGAAATAATAAGTTTCAGCAATAGGGGAATAGTTCAATAAAATGGAACACCTTACAGTCATTACAAAGGATAAATACTGTAAATTGGAAAAAAAGATCCCTATATGCTAAGAGAGAAAAACAGATTACAATTACAGAAAATCTAGTACAATTACTTTAAAAATAATTTGTTTACATACAGAAAAATCTGGAAAGATATATGTGCATCAAGTTATTTCCAGTGGTGAGACAGTTGGGTGATTTAATTTTTCTCAGCTCTAGAAGTTTTCTGCCGTGAAAGGGAAAGTGACAGGAGCCAGGAGTCCGTGTCCTGGGGAAGGCGCCTGGGCGGGGGCTGAGCTCGCCTTTGTCCTCACAGGTTGACCAAAGTGATCCGGAAGAGCCTCATCAGCCTGGTCCGCGCCATCAAAGGGCAGGTCCTGATGTCCTCGGAGCTGGAGGACGTCTTCAGCAGCATGCTCGTGGGCAAAGTGCCGGCCATGTGGATGGCCAAGTCCTACCCGTCGCTGAAGCCGCTGGGCGGCTATGTGGCCGACTTGCTGGCCCGCCTGACCTTCTTCCAGGTGCCTGGCAGGGGGTCCCGGGCGCCCGGCACGCACACTCAGGTGGCCAGGACAGGCGGAAAGGACAGACAGAGGCGGGGGGAGGAGGCGAGGCTCTCTGGGAGCATTTCCCCAGAGTGGAGGGCGGGGAGAGGAGAGTCCTCGGAAGGGTTGCAGCCTGTGGGGGCAAGCGCAGGAACTATCGTCATGTCACACACTGCTGGCTCGGGGACCAGATTTGGCTAAAAGATGTATTTGGTTTGGCTCCTGGCAATTTAAAATTCTTGAGCTAGCCTGTAAACATTGGGTTATTAAACACAAAAAGCAAGATGTTTGTCCTACAGAATCCGGGGGACTTGGCCACTCGGCTACAGGGACTGGCTGCCGCAGCCCGGACCCAGCTTGCCCGGAGTGTTTCTTCAGGCAGAAGTGTATTTCTCTGTGCCTCCGTCTGAGTGGGGAACGTGGGCTAACCGGGAGGGCCTGTCCCACGGGAAGAGGACGGCCCGTGGCAGAGCCTGTCGCGCCGTCGCGGGCTCGGTGCGGACTGAGCTTTGTTTCTGTGGCCCCAGGAGTGGATCGCCGGTGGGCCCCCTGCGGTCTTCTGGATCTCCGGCTTCTACTTCACGCAGTCGTTTCTGACGGGCGTCTCCCAGAACTACGCCCGGAAGCACACCATCCCCATCGACCACATTGGGTTTGAGTTTGAGGTAGGAGCTTCGGCCGGGCGCGGGGTCGGCCAGGGGCAGTGCTGCCTGTTTCCTTACTGGTCGAACGGTCCGTGTGCGGCTCAAGTGCTCTGAGACGTACAAATGAAATACTTAGCAGGAACTGAAGTGGTTCCAAAAGTTATTCCTGCCAGAACCAGGGGATTCCCAAGGCCATGTATCTGTGTATATAAAAGGGATCTATCTTTTCAAAGGAAAAGCCTGCCACCTTTATACCAAGAAAAATGACAGCACTCGCCCATGCTATCCAGTCAACGAGGAGGCTCCTCATTTGGAGAGATGTCCATGGGCTTGGGGAGGCCCTGGCCCGGGGTAAAGTTAAAGGAATTGTCAGTGGTGGAGTACCACCCTGTCCGACTCTGGAGAGAAAGGAGCAGAGGGATGGCGGGCTGTAGAGTTTTAAACTCTGTGGAAAGATTGAGATGATCTAGTCCAGACTTCACAAACTGGTTGCCCTAGGCTCAATTTCGTTTGTGAATAAACTTAACTCTGAAGACAATGTTAATCCAAACTTAATGCACTAAAAAAAAAAAAAAAAAAAAAAAAAAAAACTGGGATAAACATTAGAAAAAATATAAAATCACATTTTTTTAAATAATGTGTTTTTCTTTTTTTTAATTTTTATTTTTTATTGATTTTTTACAGAGCGGAAGGGAGAGAGATAGAGAGTTAGAAACATCCATCAGCTGCCTCCTGCACAGTCCCTACTGGGGATGTGCCCGCAACCAAGGTACATGCCCCTGACTGGAATCGAACCTGGGACCCTTCAGTCTGCAGGCCGACTGAACCGGCCAGGGCTAAAATCACATTTTTTTGATGCTGAAATGACTGTATACCTAGAAATCCTAAGAGACCCTAAAATCATATATATATAAGAATAGGAGAATTTGTAAGGTGACTGGTTAAATATACAAAAATCAATATCCTTTCCTATTCTAGCAATAAGTACTTAGAAGTAAAAATGGGGTAAACATTCCATTGACAATAACACAACGATTAGAATTTGGGTGGTTTTAGAATGGAGCCTATGCTCTGTGGTTCACCCTAACCCTCACCACTCCCTGCTCCTACCTGAGCCATGTTCTGCGTTTACTGGAAGGAATTAGAGTTTCCTACCTCGGAGCCTCATTGTGGTGGATACCCTGGCCGCGTAGCTCAGTTGGTTAGGGCCTTGTTCCAACACATCAAGGTTGCAGGTTCAATCCGGTCAGGGGACATGCAGGAATCAAAGAGTTGCACAGATAAGTGGAACAACAAAAATGGATGTTTCTCTCTCTCTCCCTTCCCGTCTCTCTCTAAAATCAATCAATAAAAATAAATAAATTGTGGTGAACTAGGGCTGGCTCATACCAACTCCCCAGAACCAGTTGGGACTGATTGTTAAGCAGGTGGTGGCCTGAACTTGGCCACGTGGGAGTCTGTAGACCACAGAAATGGAACCAAACTACAAGCCATGGCTCTCCTTCTTCCCCGGATAACTGTTCTGACCTACCCTCACTTCATAGGTCCCGGTGCAGAAAGGGCCACAGCTAGTTCCACTGAAGGTGGCCTCTGACGCCCAGTTTGGTGCCTGCCCTGCGCCTGCCACACAGAAGGGTGCATGGCCGTGGACAGCAGACAGCCCTTTCATCACAGAAGCCAGCGTTCTGGGGGGTGCATGCTGGGACAGGCAGGCACCGCAGCCAGGCGGCGCTTTTCCCAGTGGCAGGTCCCGGAGCTCACAGCCCTCTCTTCCAGGTCACCTCACAAGAGGCCGTCATGGAGAGCAGCCCGGAGGACGGGGCCTACATCAAAGGGCTCTTCTTAGAAGGTGCTCGCTGGGACAGGGACACGATGCAGATCGAGGAGTCTCTCCCTAAGATCCTCTACGACCCCCTGCCCATCATCTGGCTGAAGCCTGGGAAGAGCGCAGCGTTTCTGCACCAGGGCATATACGAGTGTCCCGTCTACAAAACAAGCGCCCGGAGGGGCGTCCTGTCCACCACGGGCCACTCGACCAACTACGTCCTCTCCATCGAACTCCCCTCGGACAGGCCCCAGAAGCACTGGATAAACCGCGGGGTGGCCTCCCTGTGCCAGCTGGATAACTGAGGCATCTGTCTCGATACTGAAATAAAGGGCGTTCGTTCTCCACTGCCGTCTGGTGTTCCTTTCGTGAGAGGGCGTGGCGTGATGAAGGCGATCAGGGGAAGTTCACTGACATCACGCTTGCTCTGAGCCAGCTTAGAGCAGCCCTATCAAGCAGGTTTTGACTATCATCCTCATTCTGCGGCTAAGAAACCATGCGACAGGGAGGTTAGTAAGGGCCCCCAAACCGGACAGCTGCTGAGACAGGCCGCTTCCCCCTGGGCCTTGAGCCCTGTGGCTGAGCAGCCCGGGTACTGTCCCCTGTTCTTTTGCTGTAACTGACACTGCATTTTAATCGCGTCTTTCCTAGTCTGTTCACAGGGCTGAATCAGGGCCTCTCGGAAGTTGAAAGAGGCTGTGACTTACTTTTTAAGGCTCATGAAAGGGTTAAAAGGCACTTCTCACAAACACCTCAGGTGGTAGGTATGGTCCTGTCTCCACTTTAGAGATGCAGAAACGAAGGCTTAGAAGGTAGCCCAGCGTTCCGCAGCTGGTCTGTGGCAGCCCTGGGGACCGCTGGCCTACACAGATGGGCTGGAATTTCAGGAAGAAAGGAGAGGCGAGAGAAACAATATTCGTGCATGCCTGCTGTGCCGTGAGTCACGGCAAGGCCTTCAGATATCTTGCTTGATCCAGGTTGGGAGGCTGAGTAACTGGCCTGAGGTCTCCCAGCCTTTGCTGCTTTGCAGAGCCAGGTTTGGAGCCGAGGCCGCCTGGCTGTAAACCCAGTGCATTTTTCACAGTGCGTGCTGCCCCCTGCTGAGGACTTTGCAATGTTGTGATGTGGAATCTCAGATTGGCCTCAACCATGTCCAAGAAATGTCCACTGTTTCTGAGGGTCAAGTAGAAAAGAATCCTGAGGGAGATAAAAATCAAGTCCTCAAAGTATCACTTCTCAACTAACTCTCCCATGAAGCACACTGGCTTCTTTCGGGCCATCCATTGATCTGAGCAAGACCTGGGCTGTGCAAGCAAGAGTCAATGTCTGCCCGCTGCTCGCCTCACCAGGAGGAAGGCCTGCCTCGGATCTTTGATTTCTTCTGATCGCAGGAAGCTTCTGAGAAACAAACTCATTTCAAAACCTTGTTTTTTCATGGGAACATGGGGCTGACCAAGTTCTGATTTCAGGCCTCTGCATTAGGAGACCGAAACCAGCTAAGTGACCCGGGAGAGAAGTGCCTGTGGGGAGTGCTGATCTTGCCAGGAGCAATGGAGACAGAGGGGCCAGTCTCCTGCTCAAGGTAGGGTGGAAAAGAAAGTCAGAATGGCTAGAGAGCTGGAGCTGCCTTACTGTTCCAAGTGAGATTGTTAGTCCTGTGAGATGGAATCCATGAACCTTGCACTGCAGGTAAGTCACATTGCAAGTGCAAGGCACTGAGGGGGTTGCTAAGAAACAACTGCATTTTAATTACAGTTGTCTAACTCCCTCTTTAGCAACAAAAGCTGTGGAGGCAGGTGCTGGAGGCTAAGTCCAGCAGGTCATAATAAATGGGAGAAGTCCTCAAAAGGTTGAGTGGACATTTTCAGCAGGGCTGAAAATCTGAATGTTATTACCTGCTGCTGGAACAGCCAAAGGCAATTCCCCTAACCTGTTTACCAAACCTTACCTTTGATATGTATATCTGCTTTGCTAAAGGCAAATTGTGTGAATAAAGAGCCATGGGTGTGGGTCCGGAGATTCAGAGAGCTTAGTCACTAGAGCTAAGCCTCCCTGGCTCCCCCAAAATGCCGCCCAAATTTATATTTCTTGTCTAGTCTCTCAATTCACTTACATGCAGCCCCTTCTCCAGATTCCTGAACCCTTAATGCGGAAAGACCCTAGCATTTATGGCTCCCAAACAGGGACATCTGGAGAGGAAGATTCGCCAGAATGAAGAAAAGAAGTTAGTCACTGGTAAAGGTGGGGTCACCGTAAATTTGGTGGGGAGATTCACTGCGTATAAAGCTTGCACCAGCTTTGAAAGTCACGATCCAAAGAGGGCAAGGGCATCTTTTGTTTCAAACCAGGCCGTAATGGGGAAGAATTTGATCAAAAGGCAAAATTATAAAGAAATTAAAATGTCAAAAGGTACTTTTTAAAATCAGGCTCAAGGAAAAAGAGTGCCATTGTCATCTTTAACGATGTGGGGTCTTGTTCTGCTTCTAGTATGGAAAGACTTGGCAGCTAGAGAGGGTGGAGCTGTTAATCCTCTCGCCAGGGAACTCTCTGATGCTTTGTTTAAAAATTACCGTAGGCCAAAACCGGTTTGGCTCAGTGGATAGAGTGTCGATCTTCGGACTGAAAGGTCCCAGGTTCGATTCCGGTCAAGGGCATGTACATTGGTTGCAGGCACATCCCCAGTAGGGGGTGTGCAGGAGGCAGCTGGTTTATGTTTCTCTCTCATTGATGTTTCTAGCTCTCTATGTCTCTCCCTTCCTCTCTGTAAAAAAAAATAAAATATATTTTTTAAAAAATTACTGTAGGATGCCTTGGGACAGGCAGATTTTAGCTAAAACAACTTTAAAGGCCAGTCAATGCTATGGAGAGCAGAATAAGAAAAGATTCAGGAAAAGAACTGTGATTTATTAAGTCTTGTCTATATGTTATCTGTTGAATGTAGTTTTTTCTGTCATTTTTGTTTGGTTTAATATGTTTATTATTAGTCTATTAAGCATGCCTTTGGTTTAATTTAATGAGAAGGGAGGCCATGGTAGCCAGGCCATTTACTGAATTTTCCCCCAAAGCAAGCAGGATGTGGGGGTGGTGAGACATGTGATAATCCTGTAAAATCGATGCCCACTCCTGAGAGTGCTAAGAAAAGTCTCATCTTCGCCATGTTTTTTCCCGGTCCATCATTTAAAAATTTAGCAGAATTTATGAATGCATCTGGGATTTCTGTACTCATAAAGAGAGAAAGCTAGCTTAAAACAAAAGAGTGCTCCATCCGATTTTGGATAAGATTTTGAGCTGAGCGCAATCTCTTTGCGAGTGCTATAGAAAAAAACCAAAAACTTTTTCTCAAAAGAAAGAAGATGGCGAAAATGACCCAAAGGGAAAAATACAGGCTGGTTCTAAGCAACAAGATTGGTATTTCCATAATAGACGGGCATTTTTTGAATAATAATGGACCACATTCCAAAGTTAACATTAAGGCCACTAGAAGTCAGTAAGCTATTACAGAATTTGCCAAAGAAAATGCCTTGGATAATAATAATTGGCTTTAGAATCTCAAAATTATTGAAACATGGATAAATAAATGTAACTAATATGAAGGATTTGTGGTAAAGCTTTTCAGTAATAATCTATAATAATAAAAGTGTAATATGCTAATTAGACAGGATGTCCCTCTGGACGACCAACCTCCCAGACAAAGCCAGGGCTGTGAGGGCCAAGCCCCTTGCATGAATTTCGTGAATCGGGCCTCTAGTCCTATATAATAAAGAGATATATGCAAATTGACTGTCACTCTCTCACAAGATGGCTGCCTACAACCAGGCCAGCAGGGCGGTTAGTGAGGGATGATCAAACAACTGAACAAGCAGGCTGCATGGGGCGACCAGGCCAGCAGGGAGGTTAGTGAGGGACGACCAAACAACTGAAGAAGCAGGCTGCATGGGGTGACAAGGCCAGCAGGGAGGTTAGTGAGGGACGACCAAACGACTTAACAGTAGGCTGTGTGGGGCAACCAGGCTGGCAGGGAGGCCGTGAGGGATGACCAGGTCAGCGGGAGGGCAGGAAGAAGTGACCAGGCTGGCAGGGAGGCCGTGAGGGATGACCAGGTCAGCGGGAGGGCAGGAAGAAGTGACCAGGCTGCCAGGGGGGCAGTAAGTGGTGACCAGGCTGGCGGGGGGCGGGGGGGGGGGTGGAGGCAGTAAGGAGCGACCAGGCCCACAGGGACGGGGCACTTGGGGACAACCAGGCAGGCAGGCAGGTGAGCAATTAGGAGCCAGCGGTCCAGGATTGTGAGAGGGATGTCCCAGATGGGAGAGGGTGCAGGCTGGGCTGAGGGGACCCCCCATGCACAAATTTTATGCACTGGGCCTCTAGTGTATTAATAATGAAGGTCCAGTAGCCCAGGGGAAACTAGCTTCACTCCTTGATGGAGGAGGGGGCTGGTCACATTTCTCTCAGGAAGAATGTGACGATTTTACATTTAAATGGCTACAAGCTTGCTTCCCAGCTTCCCCCTCCTTTCACCAGCCAGAAATTTGGTTTTCCAATGTCTATGGCAACTTGGAGCTTTGGAGTTTGCTAAATTAAATAATAAAAATTTATTGAATGTCTAAGTATTTTAGGATAACAAAATACTGAAATATTAATCTGAGTTTGCCTCTCATGAAAAATCTAAAGGATAGAATTAAATTTATTAATTAAATATGTATTGTATTTTTGGAATATATTCTTAAAAATATAAAGTTATTACTAGTCTGAGAAATGCTAATATGAGAAATTGCTGATCTGAGAAATAACTTACCAGCTAAAATTTAAGGCTTCTAAGAGTTTAAAGTTCAAATTAAGTTGGGAGTAATTATATAGTTGTAATAACAAAATGCATAAAGTATAGAAATTTATTTTTGAGAAAATAATGCTAAGATATAATATTTTATATGGTCTAATTAAAAAAGATAATTAATTATATGGTCTGAACCAAATTTTTAATATAAAAATCATTTTAAATTTAATTGATATCTTTTAGAATAATTACAAAATTTGATGGTCTTTCCAAGTTAAATTTCAAGAGTTTAACCAAGAGATGATTTTAGGACACTCCAAGGGCCCTGGAGTGGTTCAAGAATTTATTCTTTCTTCTTAAAAGAAATATTTTTGAAATAGGACAATCTAATATACTTGAAATCACATAGAAAGCTGTATCAAATAAAAATTAACAACTATATTTTATTTATATACATGTATTTTAAAGGTATTAACCTCTAAGGGAGGGCAGGACAAGATTGCTGAATATTTCTGAAGCAGCGGAATTTTAAAAACAAAAGCAAGCAATCGCCCTTAGGCAGCCTGCTCTCAGATAGGCTGAGGGGATGGGACGGCATCTATACTTCATAGGTCAAACGTATAAGTTTGCTTACTTTACCTTTTCAATAAGAGATGCCTAGTTTACTTAATAAATTGCTTTTTATAATATAAGCAAGGGCTCATATAAATTAAGTTATATGAGAAGCAAATATTTTTATAAACAATTCTAGTAAAAATAGTTACTAAGACCTCCCATAATCCCTGTGTATGCAAATGAGCACTAGCCAAAAAGAATGCTGTTTAAAAGTAAATTTTAGCTTAATAAAAAGGAGACATTTTAAAATCTCTTCTGCTAATATTTACGGGGTAAACTGAAAGTTATCATTCAAGCATTAAATCTGATCATAAATAAAGTCACCATAAATAAAGAGTCACTTAATATGTAGGCAGCAGTATCAGCCGGCATCTGAAAAGCAACCAAATGTGTTGTTCAGTTTAAAAGAAAGAAAAAAGGTTTTTTGAAAAGAAAGTTCCTAAGTATGGCCTGGAAATTACTCAGAGGAAATAAAGGGAGGTTTCCTTCAAATGTATAGAAAACTGTAATTAAAAGTCAATGTATTAGGCCTCAGAAAGAAAAGTAAATAATTTGCATTTTGCCTCCCTAAATGAAGCTTATATAAATATACTCAAAGACTGATAGCAAAAATTCAATTAGTGTCATTTACTGTCCACAGCCAAGGACAAGTAAAGTTAGAAAATAAGCCTTATTTCAGACTGATTTAAATTGGCAAATTGAAATAAGTGAATATTCAGGGGAACTAGTTGTACTGGGCAGGAGACTATTCCTGGAGCATTAACTATTTTACTGATGGTCCACCTCATAGTAAAGCTGCTCATCATGCAATGAATTCAGACCAGTCATACTTCTGTGCTAAGAATTAAATTAAAAGTTATTAAGGGTGCATTACAGGATTTCCAAAAGCCTCTTAATATTATTTAAAACAAAAAAAGGCGGGGGGCTAGTAATCTCCGGTAAGTAAACTACATCAAGCCTAATTACTTAAATTTTTACTTAAAATTTTTTTTCACCTGTAATGCTGATGGCAAGACACACATGGTGTCAGAAATAGCCAAAGGAAAATGGTTTGGGCAAAATGAAAAGATCATGAGTCTAGTTTATAGAAAGGTCACTTTATTAACTTTAGTCAATTTCCAGAGAGCTCCTCCAAGCCCGTGTGGATTCCTGCAACAATGGATCCGAGAGAGGAACTGACCAGACTACTCCAGCCACAGATGGCAGTGGCTCCAAGCAACATACTGATGAGACAAAGGAAAAACAGTCTAGAGATGGGGGATGGTGAAGACGACTTGCCATGCTCAAAATCAGCAGCTATGCATCGCTGCAGGTTGCCCAGGACAAGCCAAAGAAGGACGGACCTGCATTGCTGTTGCTCACTGTTTGTCCACCATCCAGAACTAGAGTATCATTGCTGTCATGTCACAGGGGACAATGATTGGGAAGGGAACCCATAAAAAACTGTTGGACAGTGATTGGAAAGGGCACTCAAAGAACTGTTAGCCCAGAAAGGAGTTTACTGCAGACTGATTCCTTTGATGCCTGGCAGCAATTTAAAAGGACATGATAGAAATCAATCCTTGTTATTGAATCTAAAAATCTTAAAAGGACCCAAGCTCTGCAAATGGCATACATTCTTGTTAAATTTATTAAATAAAAAAGGGTGATGTGCTGGGGGCTAACAGCAGGGATGAAAATCTGCATGTTATTACCTGCTGATAGAACAGCCAAAGGCACTTCCCCTAACCCAGTGGTTGCAAGCCACATGCGGGTCTTTGGCCCCTTGAGTTTTTAGCAAAGGCCAGCTTAGGAGTACCCTAATTAAGTTAATAACAATGTACCTACCTATATAGTTTAAGTTTAAAAATTTTGGCTCTCAAAAGAAATTTCAATCGTTGAACTGTTATTTGGCTCTGTTGACTAATGAGTTTGCCGACCACTGCCCTAACCTGTGTACCAAACCTTACCTTTGATATGTACATTTGCTTTGCTAAAGGGGAAATGTGTGAATAAAGGGCCGCGATCCGGAGATTCAGAGAGCTTAGTCACTAGAGCTAAGCCTCCCTGGCTCCCCCTAAATGCCTTACAAATTTATATTTCTTATCTAGTCTCTCAATTCATTTACACACAGCCCCTTCTCCAGATTCCTGAACCCTTAATGAAGAAAGACCCTAGCAGGCAGGGACTGGCCATTTCATTCCTCAGGGGTCCAGGGACACAATGTTTCTGTATAATGGATTACATTTTTATAACTTAAGACATTTCCTCATTTTGAAAAGAAAGATTGCCATGAGCCAGGAACGTCTCTCCATGGAAGAGCAGCCTATTCTTCAGAAGCTAGTGCCTTGGAGCCCAGCACCTGGGGCAGAGGTGGCCAGGGGTTAGCCCGGCCAGATGTGTCAGCCTGCCTCCCGATGGCTCAGCAGTGACAGCAGACAAACCTTGTCACCAGCTACTCTTTGCTCTTTACAAATCTAGTGTTGGGTGGTTTTCATGTGAGTGTTGGAAGGAAATTTCATTGAGAAGGGATATATGAAGATAGGTTCTGCCTTTAAAAGACCAAAACATGGAGATCTTATTGTCTTGGAGAGAAAATGAAAAAAAGAATATGCATCTTTGCAAAGAAGAGTAGGCATATAAAATTCACTTTTAGGAAAGATTCTTGGCATACAGAAGAAACTCCGAGGCCAGTTAGCAATTAGGTGGACTTCCATATTGGAGGAGGCTGGGTGGGAAAGGTGGTCTCTACACTCAACAGAGCAAGACAAAAACTGTACCGTCACCTTGAGTTACCGAGACTGCGATGGAGCCAGGAAGCCGTGGTCACTTGGTCCTCCGAGAACAGGTCACATTTCATGGGCTGGTTGAGCGCACAGGCCGTGTTGAATGAGAGGCACTTAAACATCAGAAGCACTTCCAGGCAGGGAGATGCTTCCACAGTGAGACAAGATGGAAGGGGAGTGACTGGTGGGTCAGCAGATTCATGCCTCCCAGTTCAAGCAAGGCTGGGTGTCCTCACTGAATGGCCCACACACCTGCCAGCACAGTGACGTTTCTCTTCCGCAAAGGCCTGGAGCTGCAATTGTTAAACCTGCACACGCTGCTACTCGCCAGGCAGTATTAAACAGGGTAATGCTGTATTCTATAGTTCTACTTCTAGACATTTTCACTGCCAAACCCTGCAGGACTTACCCGGAGCATAGAAAACAACACCCCTGCTCCCAGGAGCCTGGGAAAGAACGCCCGTTGTGAATGAGAGGATCCGTGTGACGAGGGAATCCCAAATCTAGGTGTGGACAGGAGGTAATCAACTGCTGCTTCTGTGGGCCCTCGCACACACAGAAGTGTAAATCCTTCATTTTACTCCTTGTTCCATTTCTGTTTAGACATAACTTGAAAGCCAGCTTTGCCCTTGTGCATTCTAATTATGTTAAGGCAAAATACTTGCAATGATGCAGCAGGAGTTTCAAGCGAGCCTTCCAGTCCCAAGTGCATCCTAAGTCCAGGCTTGGAGATGAAGTAACCTATGCTTTAACAGAGGCAGTGCTTCTCGGCATGTGCGTGGAGGAGCCAGGCATGGGTTTCAACATTTCCAGGGAAAACTGTGAGGAACCCAATGGTGCACTTTTTAAGGGGTGTTTGTCTGGAAATTGGGAGGGTCTAAAGATGACAAAACACACACAAAAAGCCCACTTTTTTAAAAAAGGTTTTTTATTTTTAGAGAGAGGGAGTGGGAGAGAATGAAACATCAACGAGAGAGTAAAAACTGGGGATCGAGCCCATAACCCAGACATGGCCCTGCCCGGTATCGGCAACCTTTGGGTGCACAGGGCAACCCCCAATCCAGCCACACCGGCGGGAGGAAAGCCCACCTGTAAGCAAATCTATAACTCAAAAGAAAGCCCACAATGTTCCGAGGGAGGTCGACGGTTTGCGAGCGGCCATGAGACACCCAGACACTGGGTGGCTTCTCAGTGTCAGCCGACAGGCCAGGCAAGGACTTTCCTCGAGCAGCTCTGCCATTCTCCAGTCTTCCTCCCTCGGGGAGGCCGTGAGGTCTGCGACCGCCAGGATTAGTGTCATCCCCTCAGACAGCAAGGCCCTGACACACTGTGCGCACACATCATGAGGTCAGTACCAATATTTGGGAGGCTTTAAAGAAGATAATTGAATTTTTGCCCCAATAAGGAGAAAAGTTTTGCCGTCTGGTTTACATTGAAGACCTAGTTGGCTCATCGTCTGAGAAATAAACTTTCCCTGGATTAGGAAACCTCATCGTGAGACTTGAGATATACTGGTTTGGAAAGTTTCCTCAGTTTCTCCTGGCTTCGAAGTCCCCGGCCTCGTAGTGAGGTAAGGCCCATTGGAGGCAGGTGAATCTGAGTAAGAAGAGTAAGAATAATAATATTAAGAATTATAATCACTGCAGCAGCTTATATTCATTGAGCATTTTCTAAATACCATGCTCTCTGCTCAGCACTACATCTACAGTCATCAATCCTCACAATCATCTTGGGGCATTAGATCAGCATTTACTGATGAGAAAATGGAGGCTCAGAAGTTACAACTTGCTCAGATTAGACATGAAGTGGGGGAGCAAATCTGAACCCAGGTATGTCTGATGCCAGAGCTGGGCTGTTGACCATGTTGCCTGCATGGAGGGAAAAGCCACAAACCACACAGTAAAATGAAAATGCAAAGGTGAGGGAAAGCAGGTACCAAGATGTGTGCATGGTGGCAAACTGGGACCAGCCTAACCATCTACCGGAAGGGTTCATTCTCACCAAAGGATGCAAGGCAACCATGCCAAAAGAGAAAGGCAGTCATGCCCAGAAGCCAGGAAGTAAAGTAAGCAGGCAATAAACAGTACACCCAGGACTCGTGTAGTTTAAGAAAATGTATGTACATGAGTGTGGAAAAGACTACAAGGATATATTACCAAACTATTAGGTTCAGCCAATATAATATAAATTAAATATTGGTAATTCAAAAATTTAAAAACTATCTATCTATACTAATAAAAGGGTAATATGCTAATTAGACCAGACATCTTCCGGACATCCATCCAGACGTCCTTCCGGACAAAGCCACGATGGTGGGGGCCGAGGCAGAGGCAGTTAGGGGCAATCATGCAAACAGGGAAGCAGTTAGGGGCGATCAGGCAAGTAGGTAGAGGCAGTTAGGGGCAATCAGGCAGGCAGTGGAGCAGTTAGGGGCACCATGCAGGCAGGCAGAGTGGTTGGGGCGATCAGGCAGGCAGGTGAGCAGTTAGGAGCCAGCGGTCCCAGATTCCAAGAGGGATGTCCGACTGCCTGTTATCTCCCGAGGGGTCCTGGATTGGAAAGGGTGCAGGCTGGGCTGAGGGACACCCCACCCCCTACCCCCCTGTGCCCAGTGCACACATTTCATGCACTAGGCTCTAGTTTAATATAAAATTTGCTGTGGATTAAACTTACAGTCTCCCTCTTTCCCGTCCCCCAGTTCTCCTCTCAAGAAACAATTACCAGCAGTTTTTTGTAGGTCAAGGGTAGAAAATTGGTAGTTTCATATGGTCAACCCACTAGTTACAGGGGTCACTTTCACAGGGTGCACATTTTTGACAAATTTCACTTTCTATCTTATGCATGCCTTTAATGTTTGAACTTTATTCTTTTATTAACAACAACCCTGTCTAATATAAGAAGAAAATCTTTCCACAAAAATGTGAAAAGCAAAAGACAACACTATGTAACTGCGAGCTGGCTCTCCCTCCCACACATGGGAAAGCTGTGCACGCAGGAGACAGGCTTCTCTGGCGTCTTGGTTGGTCGTGATTGGCTGATGGCATGCAAGCACAGCTGTTTCCAACATGCCACCTACAGTAGCTCTAGCCTTCTAGACAAACACTCGGCAAAGGATGAGTACCCACCACGTGTTAACTGGGTTACACTTACTGGCCTTGGATATGGGATCTGGTAGTGCAGTCCGATTTCGATCCTAGCTGTGCATTCATCTATACACTGCTTAATCTGGTCTGTGTCTGTGAGCTGGTGAAAGACGAAATGGGCATTTTTCTAAATGCCACACAGAATACAGGTACACGTTTTCTGAAACTCTTTTGATTTACCATTCAGTAAATTAAATATTGATAATTCAAAAATTCAAAAGCAATCTATATATAATATATATAAAAGCCTAAGCAACCCTTATGACCAGACAACCAGCAGGTAGCTATGATGCACACTGACCACCACGGGGAAGAAGCTCAATGCAGGAGCTGCCCCCTGGTGGTCAGTGTGCTCCCCACAGTCAACTTCCCGCGGCTGGCCAACTTCCTGAGGTCCCTCCCCGTGGCCGGCCAGCCAGCCCCCAGCAGCCCCTCGGGGTGGCCAGCCTCCTGGCCCCAATCAGCCTGATTGGGACTGGGAGAGATGGGCCCCAATCAGCCCCAATTGCCGGCCAGGCCAGGGACTCCACCTGTGCAAGAATTCGTGCACTGGGCCTCTAGTTTAATATAAAATTTGCTGTGGACTAAACTTATAAAATGAAGTCTCCCTCTTACCCCTGTCCCCCAGTCCCCCTCTCAAGGATAACAATTACTAGCATATTTTTGTTTGTCTTCCCAGTGTATTTTCTGCATATATCAGCATACACGTATACATGTAGGTTTTTTCTTTGCTTTTATTAAATTTTTTAAAATTGGACATTATTGTAGGAGTCCCCCTTCACCATTCCCCCTTTGCCCACCTGAACCCTCTTTTCCTTGGCCTTTACCAAATTATTGTCTGTGCCCATGGGGTATGCATATGTTTTTGTGTGGTATTTATTGAGAGAGGAAGGGAGAGGGAGAGAGGGATAGAAACATCAATGATGAGAATCATTGATCCACTGCCTCCTGCAGGCTCCCTACTGGGGATGCAGCTCGCAATCTGGCCATGTGCCCTGACTAGGAATTGAACCATGACCACCTGGTTCAAAGATCAATACTCAACCTGAGCCACACCGGCTGGGCTGCACATATGTTCTTTAGCTAATCCCTTCACCTTCTTAATCTAGTCATCCCCCACCATCCTCCCCTCGGGCACCAGCCAGTCTGTTCCACGTATTCATGTTTCTGGTTCCATTTTTTTAAAAAATATATTTTACTGATTTTTTACAGAGAGGAAGGGAGAGAGATAGTTAGAAACATTGATGAGAGAGAAACATCATCAGCTGCCTCCTGCACGCCCCCCACTGGGGATGTGCCCGCAACCAAGGTACATGCCCTTGACCGGAATCGAACCTGGGACCTTTCAGTCCGCAGGCCAACGCTCCATCCACTGAGCCAAACTGGTTTTGGCATCTGGTTTCATTTTGTTCATCAGTTTATTTTGTCCATTAGATCCTACAAATGAGTGAGTTCATAGGTACTTGTCTTTCTCTGACTGGCTTATTTCACTTAGCATAATGCTCTCCAAGTCCATCCATGCTATTACAAAGGGTAAGAGAGCCTCTTTTTTTACAGCTGCATACTATTCCACTGTGTAAATAGCTTTTTTTATCCACTCAAGGTTTTTTTCTTACACAAATGATAGCTCACTCTGTTCTGAACCTTGTTTTTTCCACTAATAAACTGAAGCTCCTTCTATATTTATGCATATAAAACTGCCTCATTCTTTTTTTAAAAATATATATATTTTTTTTATTGATTTCAGAGAGGAAGGGAGAGGGGGAGAGAGATAGAAACATCAATGATGAGAATCTGATCGGCTGCCTCCTCCATATCCTTTATTGGGGATCGAGCCCACAACCCAGCATGTGCCCTTGACTGGAATTGAACCTGGGACCATTAGTCCACAGGCTGACGCTCCATCCACTGAGCCAAACCAGCTAGGGCTGTTCCATTCTTTTGAACAGGTGTACCAAATTCCAACATAATTTAACCAATCTGCTACTGATGGACATTTAGGTTATCTCCCATCTTTGCCATTATAAACAAATGTTATGGATCCCTCTAGATTTTTTTGGCTCATATGCAAATATATCTAAAAGATAATTTCCTAGAGGAAGAATTATGGGTCAAAGGGTATAGGTTCATGCATTTTTAATTCTCATAGATATTCCCTCTAGATTCAAATAGTGATTTTCAACGTTTTTCATCTCATGGCACAGAAATTACTAAAATTCTGCAGCACACCAAAAAAATATATTTTTTGCCAATCTGACAAAAAAAAAAATAGGCATAGTTTTAATTCATTCCTATTGGACAGCTATTTTTCAGAGGCTGCCTGCATGATTTTGCTGTATCTCCACACCACCTACACTAACATTAAAGTTTTTCTTTATGCCCTAGCTGGTTTGGCTCAGTGGATAGAGTGTCAGCCTACAGACTGAAAGGTCCCAGGTTCGATTCCAGTCAAGGGCACATGCCCAGGTTGTGGGCTCGATCCTCAGTGTGGGGCGTGCAGAAGGCAGCCGATCCATGATTCTCTCTCATCCTTGATGTTTCTATCTCTCTTGCTCCCCCTCTCCTTCCTCTCTGAAATAAATAAAAGTTTTAAAAAAATAAAAAAATAAACTTTTCTTTAAATGGACTCTCCTAAGCATAGTAATTGTGAAAGTACCGGATACTCTTCTCTTCCTACACGCAGTAAAACAAGCACATGTTAACTGAAAGGCCCACGGACCTCCCCCAACACAACACATCTCACTGGGCGCCGTCCTCCGGCTCCCAGCACACTGGCCCATCCGAGCAGAGGCCGGCGCAGGCTGATGGTGGCCGTGACTGAAAACCCAGGGTCTCAGCAGCCTCAGGCCCGTCCTCAGAGCGCGTGCTACGGTGGCGCCCAGCACCAGGGTGGGCGTTGGGAGGCCACGGGCCCTGCCTTTACGCCGGAGAGGGCACCCTGACCGTGAAGCTACCGGAAGGCACGGAGGCACAAAATCAACGGCCGCCTAGGAATGCAGACCGGGCTCATCCAGGGTCGGTGAGCCGAGAAACTGAGGGAGGCTTCCTGAAGGTGAACCGAGTCAAAGTGTCTGTGACGCTTGTCAATCTGACACTCACACGGCAGGCCCGGGAGCGATGCTCCGGCTTGAAGGCACTGTATTAAGTTCATTAAATACACCAATAATTTCATTATAAATGGACACAAAACAGACGTTCTGAAACGATGCAATAAAATAAACAGAAACAGCACTTGCAGTATTTGATTTCCATTCCTCCCAGGGCAGTTTAAGGACCTTGGGGATACATGTACGCTGGTGTGGCACGCATGGTGTGCACCAGGAGCAGAGTGTGGAGGAGCTGAGGGTCACATGGCCACTGGACTTGGGGTGTCCTGCAGGGGGTGGTGAAAGGCCAAGGCGGGGTTCACATACGGGAGCTGGAACCACAAGGCAGCTGCCAGCAGGTGGGACGCAGACAGGGCAGACAGGAGACCGAGGCAGGGGCAGAGTGGATAAAAGGAAGGGCGTTTCATGAAGGAGCTGCAACAGCATGGGACTCATGAAATCCACACGGAGGCGGCAAGGTCAGGAGCCGGCAGCCTCGTCCGTGCGCTGTGCCAGGCGGTCTTCCTGAGGAGCCCCCACAAGATGCCGGAGGGTTTCCTGGGATGATTAAAGCGGAGCCCCACAGAGGTGGCTTTTGGCCCTGGTGTCTGTCGGGGTGCCCTGCCATTACACGGGTTCCCGGGGCACTACTGAACCCCTTCTGTGATCCCAGAGGGCAAACTCACTCTGCTGGCCAGAGGTTTGAGTGCAAAGCTAAGTCATGAAGGGCATCCTGTGCTGAATTCTATTCTCTTCCCTCAGAATGGGTTTATACTTGGAGGCTCTGAATAGATTATGAACTAAAACACCAAACACAAACAAAAATAAAAACCTGTGAACCCTCCTGTGGGAGCGGCCCGCAACAGGCGCAGGGTGAGGGGCTGCTCCAGCCGGAACCCTCCCTGCCGGGCTCAGCTCACCTGCCGGCTGCTGAGGACCTGGGCCAGTGCAGGGAGGGTTCCGGCTGGAGCAGCCGCTCACCCTGCGCCTCTGGCTGCCCGCCACGCTCTGCCACCGTGACTGCTGTCCTCTCGACTTTAGGACAGAAACTAAATACACACAGGAAGCTGCTCTCCTTCTTGCGATCTCCGATCTCCGACTGAGGCTACTCACGTTCTTGTTTTTCTGGAACAGCGTCCTGGCTTCCTGTAGGATGTACTGCTTTTCTCGCGCGGTGTCGTCCACCTGCCCGGACGCTGCCTGCCACCTCCTCGCCAGCCTGAAGATTCGGCGGTAGAGGCGGAGGACGTCTTGTCTTGTCGCTGCGGTCATCCTCGGACTCACCCAAGCAGAAGAGGGAAAATTTGCGTGAAAACCCCACTTGAGAATAGGCAGCTGGAAGAGGCGCATTTTTCTAAATCAAGCTCTTTAATTAGGCAATCTGTTTGGTGGCACTGCCGGGCGGGCGCTGGCCTGCGCATCACCGCGTGGCTGAGGCTGCTCACCAGGCTGTTTCCTACGACAGCCATTTTCACAAACACGGCAAACCAAAACACACATTTACTATTCTTTAAGCGGTCTGAGCACTCGGGATGAGGCTTTCGGTGTGTACGCTGGTAAATTACATCGCTGCCCTGGGGGCCAAGGAGCAGGCACATTTTTTATATATATTTTATTGATTTTCTACAGAGAGGAAGGGAGAGGGATAGAGAGTTAGAAACATCGATGAGAGAGAAACATCGATCAGCTGCCTCTTGCACACCCCCCACTGGGGATGTGCCTGCAACCAAAGTACATGCCCTTGACCGGAATCGAACCTGGGACCCTTCAGTCCGCAGGCCGACGCTCTATCCACCGAGCCAAACCGGTTAGGGCAACAGGCACATTTTTAATGAGTGAATTTAATGCAGGGGTTGCTAACTCAAATTCTTCCAGGGCCAGCCGGCAGGGAACCTGGCCGGGGGACAGTGGCCAAAAGGAGAGGACACGCCCCCTTAAAGGGGAAGGCCGCAACTCAGCCTGGCCAGTGGCTGCCAGGTAGAAAGAGGGCCTAGTGATGCCAGATTTCCGGATAGCTTAATAGGTGGCCTTCCAGATTTTTAAAAGATGAAATCTCAAAAATGACACGAATTCATTACTTTGGAAAATGTGGGTACCACGAAGGCCGAGCAAACTGGGTGCGGGCTCCGTTCTGCCTCAGTTCACCATGACCTTGTGGAAAGGGTGCTGGTGCTGCTGGTCTACCTCGTCCCCGAACTGTGCACGCGGGAGCTAAAATCTCGGCGATGACTGACGTCCGTGGCCCCGCTGGGTTTTACTCTGCGACAACAATGTTTTATGTGGAGAGAACCTGGCTAAGACCCCACCTAAATGCATTCCCTAAAGTAACTATTTTAAAAAATTAAATTCCTGTTAATATCATGAAATATTCCAGATATACAAAATGATACAGAGAGTAATATAATTACAGCCACATATTCACAATGAGCCCTAAAGGACAAACTGTATAGCTGAGACCCTCACTGTCCCTCTTCCAAGTCCAATTCCCCTGCTTCTCTCCTCGGACACTCGCCTGAAGGGTTTGTCTCACCCGTCTTTATAGCTGACCTGATAGTCTAGCTTCGCAAGTTTAACACTGTTTCTACGTGTGTATGTGAGAGGCCTTGCCTTCCTGTCACTTGCTTTTTTGCCCATTTCTGTGAGGCCCCTCATGCTGTTCCTTTAGCTCTAGCCCAGTGGTCGGCAAACTCATTAGTCAGCAGAGCCAAATATCAACAGTACAACGATTGAAATTTCTTCTGAGAGCCAAAATTTTTAAACTTAAACTATATAGGTAGGTACATTGTTATTAACTTAATTAGGGTCCTCCTAAGCTGGCCTTTGCTAAAAACTCAAGGGCCAAAGAGCCGCATGTGGCTCGCGAGCCGCAGTTTGCCGACCACTGCGCTAGTTCATCTGTTCTCACTACTGCCATTCAGTCCACCGGCTGAAGTCACTCCGTGTACACATTCCTGCTGCTGGGCGTTCGGTATTTTCTTCTTTTACTTGGGCAAAAACTTCAGCCTGTTTCTCTGCTATTAACTTGACATCAGGAAAGAAGGCCCACGCCTGGAGGGTCCCGATCAGGCAGACTTAGGGCATGGGCCCTGCCCCGCCTCTAACACGGGGAGGCTGAGAAGAGGACGACAGATCACAGAGGAAGCACGTGGCCAGGCACGGGGCCTCCTCACCAGGACCCTGGCTTTGCGGACAGCGCGCAGGGCCAGGGAGGGGCTGCTCCCACCCAGGCAGGGAGACCGTGTTCTGCAGCCCAGGGTCTAAGAGAACTCGGGCAGCAACGACGACTGCCCGTCCTACTCGTCCCGACCCTGGTGACTTCCTGAGAACGAGACTGGACCAAGGCTTCACTGTTTGATGAAAAGCTTGAAAGCATGACTTCACCCAATTCCCAAGTTAACGGACCGAGGTAACAGTCGACACAATTCTGACGCCCACGATGCTTCAGAGAAATTGCTTAGGAGGAATAATAAAACCGAGAGAGAAAGAGCAGCATGCTCTGTGGCCCATGGTTAACAAAAACCCAGATGAGATGATGACGTTGTCCTGCTAAGGAAAGGTTCCTGAGTTTCTGGCTCTCCCTAAAATTCCATGGCTTCCCATGAATGTCTGAGAGTCAGTTCCTGTGAGGCGGGGAGTCTGTAACCAACGTTTGCTGAAGACTGCCTCACCTCCCTGTTAAGGCACCTGTAGGAGGCAGAGCCTGGCATATTAACATACAGCGTCCTGCTAAGTCTGAATTTAATTGGTTTCCTTCTCTCCTCTAAAAACCTCAGCAACTGATCATACACCAGAATCTGACACAGGAGCCCTGTAATGAGGGCACTCGCTGGTAACAAGCAGAACAATTGGCCTCTTTTAACAGGCCTCTTTTCAAAACCCTTGGATGTTCAAGTATTGGGAGAACTAATCCTGAAAGGGAGGAAGTGACGTCTCCTCTCCAACATCACTGACATAGAAAGCCTACCTCTGTTACTGGACCGAAGGGGTCCATTTACCTACATGCATCAAAGCTCAACCAAACAGGAACAGGAGTTTGCAGCAAAGAAAGTACAGGTTTACAGGTGAGGACATGGTGCCCAGCCCATAGTCACAGGCAAGGTGGCTTCCAGGAAATGGGTGACAGGAAAAGGTCATCATCGTGGCGGCTACAGGAGTGGGCGTGAGGGCCCTACTCGTCACCGGGTCAGGCCTGTGTCTGGTTTCGTGAGGGTGTGGCCCCTACGGTCTCACCGCTGCATGACCTGCGACTGAAACCCATCCGAAGCCAAGGCGTGATCTCGAGCTCGGCCACCATCCTGTGGTCAACAGGCCTCAGGCTTTATTCTTAAGACAGTTGGATACTGACTCGGGTGTCCTACTGGCTCAACTATTAAGGAAAGGAATGGATGGAGAACTCGTGCAGAAGAAAAAAATATGCCTCTGTTGTTCTCTCCTTATTAGAATCTTTCAGTTCTTTGGGGAACTCATGTTCTTTCTTATCTGAGGGTTACGTACCTATCCGTTATTTCTAGAAGGCTTTCTCCTGACCCCTCCCCATGTACCTTACCAACCCCTAGTCATCCTTTAGTTCTCCGTGAAAACAGGGAGGTCTCGCATGATCTCTCCCTCCCCCTCTGCCTCACCATACACACCAGATCAGGTCTCTTTGTTGAACTTTGTAGCAGTGATCACTCAAGAAATGGCCTGTCAATGTATGTCTTCCCCATAGACTCTAACATCCATGGGGACAGTAACCACATCCATCGTATTCACTGCTGAATGCTCAGCACCTGGCAAGGTGCATAACTGCTAGTCAACAGATGTCTGCTGAATAATCGAATATCTCATGCTATGGAAGCTTGTGATTCTAGAAACATCATCAGCCATATATAAAAAGTTATCTTTTTTATTTATATTTGTCTCTGTTCCTGGGAAGCAACTTGTTTAGAAAAAGTATTTCTTCCCTAGGAGTCTTCCTTCCTATGGATTTAATGGCTGGAAACCAACATTTATTCCTCAAACCATCGCTGACCTCTCACGGATGCAGAACCAACTGCCCTTTTCCTTCCTCTCTAGTTTCAGGGGTTGATCTGATGCAAAGGGGTCTGCTAGGATTTCCCGCAGGACATCAGAAATATGAAACTGTTCAGAGGTCCACAACTGAACTGCAGTATGAACTGCCTGAAGTCTATTCTTACATAATTTTACAGTAAAAATTTTGTAACTTTCATTCTTATGATTGACTAGAGGCCTGTTGCATGAAATTAGTGAACGGGTAGGATCCCTAGGCCTAGCCGGCGGTGATCAGGGCCGATTGGGGCTTTCCTTCGTCCCGCACCACCCCCTGGTGGTCAGCACACGTCACAGCGAGGGACTGAACTCCCAGTCTCAGGTCAAACTCCCCAGGGGACACTTTGCATAATTAGCCTTTTATATATATAGAAGATAGATATATATCTTTAAACTCTGCTTCTTTTCACCTCCTTAATCCCAAATCCCAGAATAAGGAAAAATAAGATCTGAAGTGTGAATGGAAGAAACTGTGACTGGAAAGGGGCCTATTTTCTTAAAGTTGTACCCCATGCTTGCAGACCCAAGCTAAGATGAGTCACCAGCACGGCCGGTGCAGCCTGTGCGGTACGATGAGGACGGCGAGGCTTGCTGCTGCACTGGCCTCGGCTGTAGTCGGAGAGGCTTCCCCAACAGCAGGCATCCCAGAGACCGGCTGGGGAGGTGATTCTTGATGTACAATAAAAATATTTTCTCACTGCCCACCAAACCATGATTTAAAGCAATTTCATTTTGTAGTGTTATAGCTTCCTTTAAATAAATGTATTACAAAATATTCAAGCTTGTTTAATAAATAGGTAAATAACAGTAAAAACTGTGACAGGCCAAGACCGGTTTGGCTCAGTGGATAGAGCGTCGGCCTGCGGACTGAAAGGTCCCGGGTTCGATTCCGGTCAAGGGAATGTACCTTGGTTGAGGGCGCGTCCCCAGTGGGGGGTGTGCAGGAGGCAGCTGATTGATGTTTCTCTCTCATCGATGTTTCTAACTCTCTATCCCTCTCCCTTCCTCTCTGTAAAAAATCAATAAAATATATTTTTTAAAAAAAAATTTAAAAAAAAAACAAAAAACTGTGACAGTGGGCCTGAAAGAGGAATTGGAAGCTGCTGTTGAGGCACCTGCTGCCCAGCCTACACGTTCCTTCTGCCGAGCCATTCACTTGGAATGGCTGTTGTGTGCCTGCTCCCCGGCCCCCCACCACACCCTCGCCCTCAGGACCACCAGGATCTGGGGCACCCTTTATGTGGCACATGCAGGCCTTGGTCTTACAGGAGGCCCAGGGAGATGTCACCCACTCACCCTTTCCCCACCGATGGAAGACCTTGCGGCATGAATACGGGCATTTAAGAGCAGAATGAACATTCCCTTTCTCCTGACAAATTGATAGAGCACGACTCTCGTCTCGGGAATGTCAAAATGCCCAATGCTGAACTCTCAGGAGGCTCTGCCTTCTACTGAAGAAAAGGTGTTACAGACAAAGGGCAGGAAAGGCAAGTTCCGGAACGACTGGCTTTCAGGATCTGCCCCTGGTGCATTTTGTTCCTCACCAGGACGAATGTAACCGAACTGCTCTCCCAAGTACTTTATGACTTTGAGGGGTGGGCAGAAGGGGAAGGCTATGAAATCTGCCTGGACGAAGTCAGTCTTACGTGTTCCTGTGCACCAATGGTGGCTGGTCCGGGTCCTTGGCCCTGTCTCCTTACATCTGGGACTTTCTCTTTGCCAAATGAAGGTCCCAACTCATACCACTGCTATGCCCAGTGCTGATTCTCACCCTTCGGCTCCCCTCACTTTTAATGGGGCCTTTTTCACTTTCCACCTACAAAACACACATTTTATAGGAGAAGGGGATCAGGATTATGTTTCATCCATTACACTCCTAGGCTAGGCACATGATTGGAGCTTAAAACACAGGATGGGGCAAAAGTAGGTTTACTGTTGTTTGTATGGAGTATAATACAATAATAACAAATAATACAAGAATAAACTCCGCTTCCTGTGCTCGTAACTGTAAACCTACTTTTACCCCGCCGTGTACATTTGTTAGAATGAATGACACACAGAACAGCACCACGAACGTCCATTCTCATCTTAGATGAGGTGGTGCTATGCGGGCCAGGTTTCCAATGGAGGCCCTGGAGCACGTGGAAATACGAATTAACGCCCACAGCGCCGGTTTTGAGAGCCGCGCCGTGGGCTCAGTGTCCCCTGGGGAGGAGCCATCAGTTCCACGCAGGGCGGTGTAAGGTGCAGGGCGGTGTAAGGTGCAGGGCGGTGTAAGGTGCAGGGCGGTGTAAGGTGCAGGGCGGTGTAAGGTGCAGGGCGGTGTCAGGTGCAGGGCGGTGGGGAAGCCTCTCTCAGGTCATTTAAGGCCCGTTAGGGTTCATCCACCGGACGAAACGATTTACTTTGTTTCTGTGAAACTTAAAACCAAACATACAAGGAAAACGGGGTTCTCATACTTTTTAAAAAAAAAAAAAAAACACAATCCTTTTGGGGAGAAAGGCTCATCACACCCAAATGATGAGGGAGTCAAAACTAAACCAGAAATGTTTCATTTGAAGAACCTCTAAGGAGCTGAAATGCTCTAACACCAAAGCAAGCTGGCCCTGGCAGCAGAGTAGGTACGACCGTCGTAGTTTAGAGTTTTCCACATGCGTAAGAGACAGTACAGTGCAAGCATGAACTAGCGAATCCTGACTTCGCTACACTGGGGGTCTTCCGGAGCCTCACGCTCTTAAAATGCAAGATGGGGCGACCTCAGAACCTCCTTCAGAGTTGTAGCAAGAATCATTCCTTAGATAATCCATGCAAACCACTTAGCACAGGAGTGTTCACAAAGGCAAAGGCCGCCTGCACAGGAGGACTGGAGGCCGCATTATCTGTGCTAAGCTTTCTGTGCAGAGGAAGCGGAGGCCTGGTGGCAGCTGTGCTGCTTTGTGGTAGTAATGGACTTCCCTAAAGCTGGTTCCCTCTGCCCATTCAAACCCCTGTATGAACAGGACAACTGTTCTTCCGTGTGCGCGTCTGGCCCTGTTGGAGACACTGTGTATCTTCAGGCCACAGAGCACATTCCTACTGAAAATATAATGCAGATGCCACCACCAAAGGCAGCATCAGGCTTCCCTTCCTATTTTTCTTCCTTTATCTCTTACTCCTTGTTTATCCTCAGGGCGCTTTTTCCTGGACCCGAGGTACTCCCTACATTCTGGTGTACTTCCATATCCCATCGCTATCATCCTCACTCAAATCCAATGGCCTTCAAGCTGAACTGTGCCCCACACTTCTCTGTCCTTCTCCCCTCCATCAATCAGGCAACAACCCCCCTCTTCCCTCCCCTACACACACATACACTCCACAGACCTGTTTCCTGTCAGGGTTCAGGTTTTGGTTACTGGAATCCAAAAAAGGGAAGTACAATGCCACCCAGTTTTGCAAATCTCAGGATGAGCCTGTGTGGCCCACTTAATCCTACCACAGCTCCTTTCCGAACAGTATCTTTTACAAAGCAAGTGACAACGGAGGTCCCAACTCATACAACTGCTATGAGGGAGTAGAGGGCAGATCATGTTTTAATTTTACCTGAAGGAAAAGGCATCCGTTTGGCCCTGTAATATGGGAATCTCCAGAACACAGGGAAAAAAACAAAACTACTGACGTCTGGAAGACTTAAACTCTCCCAGAGGAGATTTTATGGGCTCAGTGCACTCATTCTAAATATACCAGGCGGGGAACACACAGACCGCACCGGTGAGGGGACACCAATCAGCTACTGCATCTGGGACATTTACAGCTGTTTTCCCCTCCGGGACAGGAATTCTAAATGAAAACCAACCTTCTGACCTCAAGTCAAAAAGCAAGCTGGTTCCTTATCTGTGTATTTTGAGATGAAGACAAGGTAAGGGGTCAGTCAGTGGGGCTGGGAACCAGTTACCACAAGTTAAGAGTTGGAAGTGCGTGTGGGCTGGAGATAGATAAAGACTAAGTCCATGCCAAAGATCAAACCCACTCCTTCATTCATAACTGCTCAGGATTTTAACTCATCATAGGAATTAGGGAAGCCCACAAACGAAACACTTAAATTTAAATGAATGTTTAGATCCCTCCTTCCTGATTATTTTCTAAGGAACTGGGTTAGGAAACTGAAAAAATACTTTGCCCCTAACATTAGATGCAGCTGGGCCCTCCAGCCCGGGCTGACCCCACCATCTGGTGCTACCTCCCCGTGGGCAGGGCCCCTCCTGTCATGGTAGTTTCCAAGTCCCCTCAGCCATCAAATCAGCTCAGCTCAGCTCAGCTCGAGGCACTGAGCTCCTTCCTACACAAAGTTCCTTCACGTGGGAACGACGACGGTCCATTTTCAGTGTGAAACCATTAGCACCCAGGACCGTCCAGCTCCACCTCCATGACTGAAATACCCACTGGCCACATGCAGCTCTTGGCACTTGGACTATGGTGAGTGCACCGAGGAAATGGATCTAAACTCTGTTTGACTACTACAGCTGCAGGTAGCTAGCTAGTGGCTCCATGCGGACCGCACAGCTCTCGACCGACCTCGAAAAGCCCATGTCCACAGGGGTCAGGCAGGTGGGGGGAGGCTGCGGCGCGGCCCTGAGCCACAGGAAAGCAGCAGAGCTCCTTGGCGCCAGGTAGGAACCTCCGGCTGGTGCTGCCACATGATCTCATTTTTCAAATGAAGCGGAAAATCTGGATTGCAATGTCCAATTTTTATTTATTTTTTAAAATTTTTATGTTTATTTGAGCCAAACTGACAACATGCTGGGAAACAAGGCCTCAATTGCCCAATTTTTAAATGTTAGTAAGTAAATTTAAAAAATAATTTAAAGCACTTGGTGGCTGAACAATATGTTTGCAGGCACATCTGTCTGGCCAACCTCTCCTGCTCCAGGAGGGCCTCCCACGGCCACCGGCGGCCTGAGCACTCCTCCCCGGGTGGGCAGCAGACCCAAGACGGAAGCCCAGGCCGCGGCGTGTTCTGATGTTAGGAGACTGACCACATCTGGGTTGTGGCGGCGGCAGCAGGGACCAAAGCGCCTGGCAGAAGCTGCTGGTCCGTGGCTGGCATCTGAGGAACACTGTTCCTACCCAGCTAGAGCCGCAGGTGCGCCCTTCGGCAAGGCTCTCCACTAGGAGCCCGCAGGACACCCCCTGCCTGAGGGGGAGACACAGAAACTAGCAGCCGGGCTTGCTGTGGGGACACGGCCCGGCCCGTGGGCACCAGTCCCAAAGCACCGCCGCCAGGGAGGGAGGGAAGCAGAAGCTGCCGGAGGTGGAAGGGCCCCGTTTTCCCAGGATATTAAGGGGCCTCCCTGTCGGTGTGGGGTTTCCTTTGCGGCTTCTCCTCGGGGTAATCTCTAAATGTCCCCGGAGTGCAGGAGCCCAGGCGACCTGGCAGTCAGTGCCCGCCCTGTCACTGTCTCTGGGCCTCTCCCTGACTCGCAAGTGCAACTTCTCAACATCTTCACCTGCACGGGTCCGCTTACCCACCGACTGCGGCCACAGGGAACCCGGTTTCCCACCCCGTCTCCTCCCTCTCCTGTTCCCCTCCCGTCCAGGCCTGCAAGTCTACTTCCAGAATACTCTGTGCGCCCCTCTCCGAAGACCCCTCCAGAGAGGGGTACCTTTGCCATGATCTCTCTTAAGCTCCAAGGGCCCTTCTTTTGTCTCTGTAACTTTTTAAATAAATGTTCTCTTTTAAACACACAAAACAACAAAACGCGCTGTGAGGTTAACTCTCCATTTCCACTGCAACCGCGACACTGCCTCCCTCTCCCGCAGGCCCGGGCCTCCGCCTTCCCACCCAGCGGCCACGGCGAGCTCTGAACCGCTGTCAGACCCCGGCACGCCCCGCCCCAAACCCTCCGGGGACACACCGCCCGGACCCTGGGCCCCAGGCTGACGAGGGAGCCCCGCTCCTCCTCCCCCGCCCGCTCTGCCCACGACCCCGGCCCGGCCGCCGGCCGCCTCGCCGCTCCTTCCTCGGGGCCCTTCCGGCCGCTTCCCCCCAAGCCCTCCGGCCAGTTTCCTCCCCTCGGGCCTCCGCGAAGCCCGCCTCCTCGCCACCACCTTACCCGATTCAGAGGCGCTCCCCCCTCCCGCCATCACGGTCTGCGGGGCGCTCGCGTGCCGACACCTTCCCCTTTGATCTACTCCACCTTCTCCGGGCCTCGAATGAGGTGGCGGCGCACAGCCCTAGGCGCACCGAGGCTGCCCCGCGGCCCTCACTGCGCTGGGAAGGCGGCCTCCGCCACGCTGCGTCGGGTCAGCTCCCGCGGGGCGTCCGCCCCGGCAAGGCCGCTGCGAACCTCCCATTCGCACTCGGTGACCCGGCGACTCAGGACAGCCTCCGGCGGGCTGCACACCCGCGCCCCGCGGCCCCGCAGGACCCCCTCCCGGCCTCGGGCCGCTCCCTGGGCCGGTGCCCGAGGCCAGAGGCGCGACCCGGAGCCGCCCCCGCCAGGCTGGGGTCACACAGGCGCGTCTCCTAGCAACGCCGACCCCTCGCCCCACCCCAGCCGGCCCCAGGAGCCCGCCCGCCCCCCAGTCCCCGCGCCGGAGCCCGCGTCTCCGTCCCCTGCACTCACTCCGCGCCGGTCCGGCCTCCCCGACCCTCGGAAGCGCCGGACGCCCGGCGCGCTGCGAGGAGGCAGCGCGGGAGCCCACGGAGAGCGGCGCACGCCTGGCAGGCCCTGCGGCCGGGCCGCAGCACGAGCGGACCCCCGGGAGAGCCGACCCAGGTGTGCGGTCGTCCGAGCCCGTCGAATCGCACACTCCAGCCCCGCCTCCTCCGCCCGCCCGCCCGCCCGCAGCGGAGCCCACTGCACACCCCGCCCCCTGCCTCCCGCCGTCCCCTCCCCGCGGCACGCCCCCCCTCCAGCCCCAATGGTTCAGCCCAACGCCCGCCGCCCGCCCTCCACGTGGCCGGGCCTGTGCACTCCCTTGGCGACGGCTTCCTACGTGCGTACGTCGTGACGCACGCTCCCCGCCCCCGCCCCTCTGTTCCTCCTCCGGGAGCCGCGGCAGCGGGGTTACCGGAAGTGATGATGCGCCGGCGATGGGGGGGCGGGGCTTCGGGGCGGCCGCGGCCGGTGGGCCGCGGGGGAAGAGGCGGCGGCGGCTGGGGTGGCGGCGGCGGCGGCGGCGGGGCAGGGAGTCTGGGAACGCGAGCGGGGATGGTAGGTGCTTTGGACCCGCCGGGCCGCCGTCCTTGCCAGAAAGCGTTTCACTGGAGGAACCTCTGGAGCAACTGTGAGTATTGGGGGGGCCCGAATCGAGGAAAAGGGGGGGCGCTGAAGGGGCGGGGGTTGGGTACCTTCGAGAGGGGGTGGACGGGAGGAGTGGAAGTCAGCGCCTTGTCTGGACTGGTTCCTCTGGAAGGAGAGGAGGCGAGGGGAGCCCGCGCGTGTCCGCCAGGGCTCGGGAAACTTAGCCCCGGCCCCCGCCTCCACCCGGCGCCGCCGGGGACGGGTGCGGACTCGTCCTGTGCCCGGCGAGCGGGCGAGGCGGGAGGTGGCGGTGAATCTCCAGCCCCCTCCGCCCCCGCCCGCGCGGCCTCCCCGCCCCCACCCTGCTCTTTAATCATTAACAGCCTGGCATCGAGGGGCGCAGACCTGAAGGCCTTCCTCTGCACCGTGGCCATAGCGGTCGCCTTCGGTGCCCGAGGCAGGAGGTGGGGGGCTTTGCCTGTATCCTGTACTGTAAGTGGGACGGCGTGACAAATGGGTTGCTTTTTTCCCACTGCCCCTCACCCCTTCTCCCCCCATCCCCAACGCACCCCTGGCCTCCACTGTAATTCTCTGCGGTTAGGCGGTTATCGAGGTGTGTGTTTTTCTTCATGGAACTTGGTACCTTGGCCCCTCTTGAATTTGGGGTTCAGCCTCCATCCAGATCTCCAATTAAGCGCACGCTTTGTAAATGCTCGGATACAGGCCGTCACGTTGAGAGCACCTCTGGAGGCCCGGGAGCTCCGCTCAGATGAACATTTCCCCCGTGAATACTGGAATTCAGAGCCCTTGCAAGGATTCCTGAATGGCATCACAGCCCAGGAATCGAGGGCTCCTGCTCTGAATACTTTCCGTGTGAGGAATTTACATGGTGTCAACTCTTTCCGAAATGATTTGATGTTAGGCTAATTCTGGATTTCTGTGTTTCTCTCCGCCCACACTTCACGGTGCGTTTCAGAGAACAGAAAACCCAATATTACTTTTTTGTTTCTACACTTGGACAGTAGCGCTTCCCCCGCCCCCCTCTATTTGTGTGTCTGGCCCACAAGTTTTCAGTGACACATTCGGCTTGTACTGATTCCCTTATTTAGCTGATTCTTTTTTGTATAGGTGGTCTTAAATGAGAAAATGTGACCTGTTTAGTTTTGCTTTAAAGAAGGAAACAAACCGATAACAGATGTGAAAAAATTATTTGAAGAAAGCAAAGGATGACTGGGAAGAAGGTCTCTTTATTGTTGTTCTGTTGGCTTTTAAAAAAAAAAAAGAAAGAAAGGTACTCCTTCAGCCTGTCACAGGGCTCTCACAGCGACGTGTGATGGCTCCTCTTTCGTTGTTGATATTTTCTTTGGAAATCCTCTGTTGAACCTGGAACTGTTTTCTGAAGAACTTTAAGAGATAGTGTCTAATTTTGGGGCTCCTTAGGTTAAAGGGAGAGCATATTGCTGGGAGAACTGTTAACCTACTCATCCGGGCCTGATAAAACAATATAATGCTTGGATTTTACAAGTAACAGCATGTTGAGGTGTTCCACAGAAACGCAACCAAAGGATGGCTGCTGCTCTCATCTTAATTGATCTGGAGTCATTGAATAAAAGGTCCAGAATTCATTCATTCAGGAAGCATTTGTGAGTGGCTACTAAGGGCTTAGCTGGTGTTTTGGGCCCTGGGCATACAAAGATGAACACAAGCATAAAGTCCACTCTTAGAAAGCTTACATCAGGGTCCGGGTGGGAACACATAATAAAAAACATATAAATCAGATTTTGATGAGTGCCAAAGAAAACAAGAGTGATTGAATAGACAGTGATTGGCATGCAGTCAAAAACCCCTTTCTGAGGAGGTGACACTTGAGTTGAGCTTTAACTAAAAAAGAGCGCTGCTAAGAGGGCAGGCCCTGGCAGGAGTGACTGGCAAGTTCTGGGGAATGGGAAGAAAGGGCGAGGTGGAGCAGGGCGTGAAGGCAGGGCAACGACACGAAGGGGCAGCAGTTATCCAGAGCCGGGTGAGCAAAGGGGGAAGTGCAGAGAGCCCAGGGGGGAGAGGAGGAGGCTGGGCTCAATAGGTAGGCAAATAGGAACAGGATGGATGCTCCTTTTGATTCTTTCTATTGCCTTTCCCAGAGTCTTACACTTACTGTTGTAGCTACTGATGGGCTATTGTAATTTGAATTAAAAAGTTACCCAGCTGAGAATGGGAAAGGAGGTGGCTGTGGTCACATGGGTCTTTTCTGGCAGGTAAATCTCAACCTTCATAATTGAATGGGTGTTCAATTGAGAGCAGACCTTTTTCCTTACAGGCTATATGCTACTATTTAAAAGTGTATAACAAGTACCCCAAATGTGTTTTAGTATATGAATCCTCCTTTGCTTCCAGCTATGCATGAATTTAGGGTTGAAGGGTGGGCAAATGATAATATGCCCCTGTTGGTCTATAAAGATGACCATCAAGATCTAAGTTTAAAGTTGTTTTTTGTCGGGAGGTGGGTTTTATGTTGCAGTATTTCTACCCATGTCTAGTCTGCCTAGTGACTGATAACACTCAGCTGAGATGTGGTTGGTGCTGAAAGTGCACTCAGTGGATCCTGTTAGGTAGATGACCACGGTGGGCTCAGGCCCGCTATGTCTGCGTCTTTGGACTGCCATGTAACCAAGGGATGCAACTGCCTTGCCATTTGTGGGCCATTCATTTCCAATAGTCAGCTACTTTCCACCTCACCTTGACCAGATTGTCCACTGGCAGGGCCCTCCTGGACGTGGCCCTCTGCTGTTGCCGTGAGCTAAAACAAAGGAGATGCCATTTTCTCCTTTGGAACCCCACAGCAGTGACTAGTGTGTTCTTTGGGTGAGTTGGCTCTTTGAGCCAAGTGGTTGAAAGGCTTACGCACTGTTTCATCTATTTGTAGTAAAGTCAGTATTAGAAAGAAAACCATTCATTGTTTAGGGAAATGAATCAGAAATTGAGGACTTGACGCCTGTTGTAGGTTCTAGTACTTTAGTAGCATGGGTAGGTGGACTGTCAGAACTTGAGTAGAGATTAGATTCCTGGGCAGTCTTGGGGTTACTAAAGGGGATGGAATAGAGCCTGGTACTGAATTACTGAATTCCAATTTGAAGGCAAAAAGAAAGTGTTTTAGTTAGCAAGCAAGCGACTAGAGTGCACAGCTGGAGTGAGGCAAACAATAGATTCCCCCTCTGTACTGCAGAGTAGCTCAGCAATGGAGAATTCCTTTGTGATTCTCATCTATAATAATCTATAATAATAAAAGCATAATATGCTAATTAGACCGGACAGCCGAACGACCTTCTGGATGAAGCCGGGGCTGCCACTGCGGCTGCAAAGGCTGAGGGCAGCCACTGCGGCTGCCAGGGCCGAGCCCCTTGCATGAATTTCATGCATCGGGCCTCTGGTCCTATATAATAAAAGCCTAATATGCTAATGATATGCTAAGGCCATTCAACTGCTCGCTATGACGTGCACTGACCACCAGGAGGCAGACACTCGCACTGGTAGGTTAGCTTGATGCTAGGGTCTGGCCAATAGGGACTGGGTGAGAGGGCTGGACATGCCCTGGAGCCCTCCTGTGATCCCTCCCCAGCTGGCCAACCTCCTGTGTCCCTCCCTGGCCCCGATTGTGCACCGGTGGGGTCCCTCGGCCTGGCCTGTGCCCTCTGGCAATCTGGGCTGAGGACCGCACCCCCACCCCCTGGGCGAGTGCATGAATTTTGTGCACCGGGCCTTTAGTATATATATAATTTGGCTTTGGCCTAGGTTACAGAATTTTGGACTTTGTGTCCTAATGCTGGACTACAAATGCTCTAGCCCAGTGGTTGGCAAACTGCGGCTCGAGAGCCACATGCGGTTCTTTGGCCCCTTGAGTTTTTAGCAAAGGCCAGCTTAGGAGTACTCTAATTAAGTTAATAACAATGTACCTACCTATATAGTTTAAGTTTAAAAAATTTGGCTCTCAAAAGAAATTTCAATCGTGTACTGTTGATATTTGGCTCTGTTGACTAATGAGTTTGCCGACCACTGCTCTAGCCAATAGATTATTAAACTGTCCTCTATTCATCTTCATAGCAATGGTTTATTATAACTCAAGTATGAAAATATTCTGCAGGCTGAGGTGTCATCAGCCAGTTTGGAGACTGGTGGCTTTTTTCTAATTTCTGAAGTGGGAGGATGGGTGGGAGGGGACTTGAATGCTGGGAGACCCCATTGTTTCCTACATTGGCCACTGAACGTGCTTCGTGCTTCGAGAAAGACTCCACAAATCTAAAGGAACTTAGAATCTAGGAACCGGGCTGGTTAACCTAGATTACCTGTGAATTTGTGTCTTAAATTTCAGGGACTTTTGGACAAACTACTGAAAGGTGGGCCAGTAGATGCCACTTGAGTGTGGATATTTGCATTGCCTTAGAGGTCTTTGCAAATAATCTATAATAATAAAAGCATAATATTCATGCTGCTTTGCTGCTGTTTTGGTGGATGTACTGCAGGACGGACAGCTCACTGTACACTGGCTGCCAGTTGGTGTGAGGCGAAGAGGGGGTAACTCAGATGGAAACAATGGTAATTACACGTTAACCCCGTCTCCCCAGCTCTTCATAACTTACACTGGCCTCTTTGTGTCTGTTTACAGATGTTGGTACCAGTGAACCTGATCGGTTCTTCCTACATGTCCTGAAGCTCGCTGCACAGTAGAACTGGATTTTAATTGAGTTAGTGCCTTTGAATTCAAATCAAGTTTCACTAGTTCTGTATCTGTTTTTCTAGGTAATGGAGGGTCTTATTTCTTTTTGGGGAACAAGGAGATTATCACCACACCTGACGATTTAACGAATGACTAAAAGGTAGAATTTAACATATTAACTTTGTGAAATAACGAGAGAAAAAGTTGGAAGTGGCTCAAACACTTATCTAATTCTTTGAAGTTCTGATGTTGAAAGTAGGAAATGGGAGGGGCAAAGTGCCAAATCATCTTTAAAATGTTGCAAATGAGACCTTATTGCAATCCCATACATCAGAATACGTAAGCTCAGTAAGTCAATCTTGAGTGATGGCCTCTGTTGTGGCAAAACAAGCCACCTATGGCAGCACCCCACTCACCTGACTGCAGGGCGGGGCAGGCCTGGAGCTGATGACTCCCTGATGTGCTGAGGGCTGGGCCTGCTCAGCAGTGTCCTGGGAGCGGGGCTGGATTGCTGGGTTTGGGCTGGGTTGCAGCATGGAAGCCTGGGTTGCAGTGTGGGGAAGCCTCTTCCATTTCCTCTTCTGCCCTGCTCTCCTGGAAGGCTCAGCCCCAGGACCTGGAGCCTGGAGCTCACCGTCACTGAGGCCTGTAGATCATGATCAGATGTGATGACTGACAAGGATCTTATAGCAACACTGCACAGGGTAGGACTTCTCATTTTTGGAGATGTTTAGCACTTTTTTGTAGCCACTGCCCCAATCTCTCGTCAGTCTAGGAGACTGTCAGAAAGACTTGCCTCCTTATCTGATTCACAGATTGCTTCCATTCAATCAAGGCAGCAACGTGTAGGTATAGCTTTGAGCTCTTGCTGGTTGGTGAAGGGTTTGGACTCTGCAGTGTTCGCCTAAAGTGGGTTGGTGTGTGACCCGTAATTTTGATTCTGAACAAGACTGAAGTCATAGCATTAAGTATAGTGAATTCAGTTAACACCTCTCTTTCCAGCATGGAAAAGAAGCAGAAAAAAGACCCTCAAATATATCCAGTATGTTATTTTTTTTCAAACTGGGCTATGGGGACCTCTCTCAGGAGTCATTGCTAGAGTATTGTAGGGAAAGGGGGCTTGATGTCTTCCTTCCATTTCACCACATTTCGCTTTACTCTGTGAAAGTTACTTTATATTCTGTTATATTGTTTTTTCCCTTAAGATGTCAGGCAAGCAGAATATTTTGAGACTAAAACAGGTTGAAAGCATTGATGTAGGGAAATGGAAAGCTAGAAAGGTTAGTAAACTTGCTTTTAAAGTTGCACAGCAAGAAACTGGCAGCCACAGGACTAGAATCGGGCCCCTGCATTGCTTTTCTCATTTGCGCTGCCTCGCGCATCGTTGCTGGCACTCAGTTTGAGGTTGATTGGACCCTCGGGGTTGGTCTGTATTCCGGGTCTGTCCGAAAACGTTTTGTCACAAACTGCTGTTCTTTTGGAGAAGACTCCCCGCACCGCCTCCAGCCTGTGCCCCGTGAGGCTGTCAGGGTGCGGAGCCTAGCCAGCAGCTGGCCGCCCTCGCAGGCCCCAGCTGCACGGGACAGGAGCACTTCGAGAGGAGCGGAGTCTGTCAGTCCAAGTTCTTCAGCTGTGCTGGTGGGCTTGCTGTGGAGAAGACCTTTGCAAAATGCCAAGTTGAATACTTCCTCTTCCCACTGACCTTCCCTGGAATCTGAACAGGGAAACCCTGTGGAAATAACTCCAGTGGCCACCTCCTTTTTTAAAATCTGAAGCAAATTTATTTTCCGTTGAATACTCGCTTTGCCTCTACTTGTGACTGCCTAGGGGCTGCTCTTTAGACAGGAGGGGAAGGCTGGGAATGCCACTGCTCTGAGGGTGCGGGTCCCGGTCGCAGCATCTGGGCATGCTGTGCTGCAAGGCCCGAGTCCTCGGAGGAGGCATTCCCCGGCTGCGACCTCTCCTTTCCTAGATGAGTGGAATCAAGAATGACTCTTCTGTCTCTCTTAAAGGATATTTCCGTGGTTCTTTTTTTTCCTAGTCAGTTTTTCTTTGAAATAACTTGTCACTTGTCATTTACTTAAAACAGTTGGTTGTAGCTGATGCCTATGGCAAGGAGAATTTTGCTTGTGGGTTTCCTAACACTGAAAGAGATAAGTCTGAAGACCTCTCTAGAGGCAGTGAGATGGGGGTTCTGTGGGGGAGGAGGTGTTGTGGACTGGATCCATAGGGTAGAGCACTGCCCGTGGTCCAGCGGGAAGTGGATGGAGCATGCTCACAGTGGCACTTGCTGTGGGGAGAGTGGGGTGGTGGGGAAGGAGTCGGCCCAGAAGGTGGCCCAGCGCGAGGGAACACCTTGCATGAGGAGGGAGCTGCGGGCCTGGAGCTGTGGCGTTGGGTAATCAGGGTCCTGACCGCAGCTGCTCTTCGGGGCCTGGAGTTTGGGTTCCTGGTGGGGAGGGATGCCTGAGGACACAGAGGCTGTTTTGACCTGGTTGGTCATTAAGATCAGCTAGCTCAGTGGTCGGCAAACTCATCAGTCAGCAGAGCCAAATATCAACAGTACAATGACTGAAATTTCTTTTGAGAGCCAAAATTTTTAAACTTAAACTATATAGGTAGGTACATTGTTATTAACTTAATTAGGGCACTCCTAAGCTGGCCTTTGCTAAAAACTCAAGGGGCCAAAGAACCGCATGTGGCTCGCGAGCCGCAGTTTGCCGACCACTGTGCTAGCTAGTCCCGATTGACAGCTTATGGAGCACTGGCCTAACTTTTTAGAGATCGGTCTCCTTTGACTTGATTCTGACAGAAGTTAGTAAACAGGAGGGAGAGTCATATCCCTGGTCCATCCGCATTTGCCTCAGTTCATGCTCGGTGGTGTGTGTGGTCATTTATAATGCCTGCTGTCCACAGGGATCGCTACTGAGGCGTACTCGGTTCTCTCACGGGAGCTACAGTAACTGAAATAAATCCCAACTAAAATGCTCAACTAAATAAAGTCCATTTTCATTCACACTTCTATAACATCCCATGTTCTCAGGTGAAATGAGGTCTTTGGTCTTCTTTTAAAGAAACGTTATTTTAGCAGGTACTGTGGCTCTGTCCATGGGGCCAGGCAGAGTTCCTGCTGGTGCCGAAACTGGCACGCAGGGCTCTGAATCAGTGAGAGTGGTAAATCTAATGATTAAACCAAGCAGGGAAGTGGCTTCTGAGGCATTGGTTAAGTTGGTTTTAATGTGGACCTCTTTCTTTGAGGTTATTAACTATGTCATTCCAACAATTCTCTGACGCAGCTGAGTGTCCGGTAATTCAGTTCAGTTCAGTTCTGACATGAACTGCCTAGTTAGTGCCCACCCCACAAGTTAATGACTCCGTCTCACAGGGTTGCCCCACTTCAGAGACAAGCCAGGATTGGGGAGCCCCAAGCTACCTGCACTCCTGCCTGCAGACTGCAAGGTTCCCGTGACCACCCCAGGGACGGGGTGGGGAGGCATAATTTGCCAGAACATGTGATACAACTCAGGACAGCATGATATGCAGGATTACAGCTTCATTCTCAAGCATACAACCCAGGAGCAGCCAGATGGGAGAGATGCACAGGGCAGGTAGGGGTTGTGGGCACAGAACTTGCGGGTCACTTTCGGGCATGCTGGCCTCCCGGCACCTGCCTGGGTCACCGGCCCTGGCACTCCTCGCCTTGGTCAGCTTCAGTGAGTTACTCTGTGAAGGCCCAGTGGATTAACTCATTGGCATTTCCTTCCCTCCCCTGTGGTCTGGAGGTGGCACTGAAAGTTTCTACCTTTTAATGCTGTGCCTGCTCTTTCTGGTGTGGCCAGCCCGTCTCTGAAACTAAGGCCCCACCCTGAGTCACGGAGCAGCAACTCCATGTGGTCCTGGTGAATAACAAAGGGCACTCCCATGAGTAAGAAAGTCCTAGGATTTTAGGAGCTTTAACTGGAACTGGGGACAAAGACCAAATACACATATAATCTTTTTTTGTATATTAAAAGAAATACCCACCCAAGGACATGCTGAGAGAGAGAGAGAGAGAGATGAGATAGAAGCATCCATTGGCTGCCTTCCTGGAGATCAAATGCAAAACCCAGGTGTATGCCCTGACGGGGAATTGAACTAGCAACCTCTAGGTGCACAGAACACCCACCGCTCAACCAAACAGCTACTCACTCTCTAGACCTCCATAATGCAAGAATGAGCTCACTTAGTAAGAAATTGGGTATACGGAATTCATGCTTCCTTTCACTGTGACTTTGAAAAGAGTTGGAGTGCATGTAGGGCATCAGTTAAGAGCGTCGGACTGCAGTCAGTCTGGGTTTGAATTTGAACCCTACCACCTACTTACCACTTAGCATATGTCAGCCTCCCTTCCTTTAAGTGTACAGTGAGGATAATCACAGTAAATCGTTTCTAGGATTCACATAGATAGTGCGTTTGAAGGATATGGCACAGTACCTGGCACATAATTAAAATTTAATGAAGTTAGCTATTAGCCAAATGCATGCCTAGCTAAACTCACCAGGATTGGCATCTCCCAGAGGGCCAGGAACTTTATAATGTTCTCTCCCCTTACAGGGCTGTGTGGCACAGTGTGTGGAAAATAGACCCGCTCTGGGCATCTGGGAGACACAGAACAACTGTCGTGGAAACTGGCAGCCTGTTCCAAAGCCAGCCTAAAGCGCAGTGGTGGAACCCTGCCTCCTTAAACTTCCAGAGCACTCGTGGGGCAGCGATGGGGGCCGGCTCAGGGCCGGGGATTCTGCTGAGTCAGAAAATGGGAAACGGATTCTGGAGATGTTTTATCTTGGTCAGTGTGAAGGACACGGATTTATTTTAGCTGGCCCATTCTTTGAGAAGGGGCTGTCAGATACTATGTTGTGTGTGTTGTTTCTCAGAGAAAGTGAAAAGCCCAGATTCACTGGCAAAGGGCTTTCCAGCTGCTGAGGGTCACTTGTGAACTCCAGAGGCCGGGTCTCTAAGCTCCTGTAGCTCACCCACCTGGAGATGCTACTCTGGTGGACCATCATGTTGGGACTAAGTCCTAGATTCTAGTCTGGACTCTACCACCACTTACTGTGTGGCTCTTGGAGTCTGTTTGCTTAACTGTGACTTAAAGCATTTCGGACTATACTATGGAAAGCAGTAAGAAGTTTCCTCAAAAAATTAAAAATGGAACTGCCTTAGGACGCGGTGATCCCACTTCTGGGAATTTATCCGAAGAAACACAAAACACTAATTCAAAAGGGTATATGCACCCCTATGTTCACTTACAGTAGCCAAGATTTGGAAGTAGCCCAAGTGCCTATCTATAATAATAAAAGCATAATATGCTAATTAGACCGGACAGCCGAACAACATTCTAGATGTCCTTCTGGACAAAGCCGCGTGGTGGGGGCCGAGGCAGAGGCGGTTAGGGGCGATCAGGCAGGCAGGTGAGTGGTTAGGGCAGGCAGGCAGAGGGGTTAGGGGCAATCAGGCAGGCAGGCAGCCGAGTGGTTAAGGGCAACCAGGCAGGCAGGCGAGCAGTTAGGGGCATCAGGCAGGCAGGCAGGCGAGCAGTTAGGGGCATCAGGCAGGCGAGCAGTTAGGAGCCAGTGGTCTCAAATTGCAAGAGGGTGCAGGCCAGGCTGAGGGACATTCAACACCCCACTCCCACCCCACCCACCCCGCATGAAGTTCGTGTACCGGGCCTCTAGTAAGTAGATAACTAAATAAAATGGCGATGGTACATTTACACAATTGAATACTACTCGGCTGTAAAAAAAAAAAAAAAAAAGGCTTACCATTTGCAACATCATGGAGGGACCTGGAGAATATCATGCTAAGTGAAATAAGCCAGTCAGAGAAAGACAAATATCATATGATCTCACTCGAATGTGGAATCAAATGAACTAACAAAATAGAAACAGATTCATAGGTACAAAGAACATGCTGACAGCTTTCCTGACCTGTATTTATCTTTTTTCAGAGGTAAAAAAGGTGAAGGGATTAACAAATAAAAACTCAATGGTATGGTGATTACCAGAGAAAAGGGGAATGAGTGGAGGTAGGATAAGGTAAAGAGGAATAAATAGTGATGGAGGAGACTTGGCTGAGGGTGGTGAACACACAATACCATGTACGGGTGATGTGTTATTGTATTCCTGCAACCTATATCATTAGCCAGTGTCACCCCAATGCACTTAATTTTATAAAGAGCACCTGGGACTAAATCACTTCCTCGGCGTGGCTGCGGCTCCGTTTGTGTACGTGTGCTGCTGATGGTACACGAGATGGTTTTTGGGTGGACGCTTGGTTTACTAGTTTTGTATTTGTATGCAGAGGAATGAAAACAATGCATGTTCCCATGACTTCCAAGGGTAGTGTTGCTTAGGATGATGACACAGTGGGTCTGACTTTCTTGTTTTTAAGGAAAGTAGTACGTGAACAGAGTTGGGTGTTAAATACATATGTGAGATCACAGGTTATGTAGGAATGGTCACATCATTTCTGAGGCTTCAGACTCGGAATTCTCATGCCATATCCTTCAAATGCATGATCTTACTGAATCCTGAAAACTACTTACTGTGACTGTCCTCACTGTGTGAAGTCTTTGTGGGGATGGGCACAGTGGGAGCATTTGGATTTGCTGAGCGGATTTAAAGACCCTCCTAACTCAAGCAAACAGACAAATTTCTGTTTGTGCATTTATGGTGAAAATACCCATAAGTAGATTGTGTAGCATTTAAAAATATAGATGTTGGTAGTGGTAGCTTTTTTTAAATAATGAAAAGTGAATAATATTGCTTTCTCTTTCACCATGAGAATTTCCCCACAACCTGGACTGCTCTTTAGTTCCTTCCCGTCTTAGGGGTGGGAATGCCCCCGGTACGAGTTAGGGTTCTGGCGTGTTCTCTTGGGTGGGACAGAAAGCCGCCCCCTCCCTTGAATTCTTCATGTACTGTATTCCAGGTTCTGGAAGGCCGAGACTCTGCCCCCATTTTAGTGACCTGTACATTACTTCTTGTTGGTAACTGCTTTAAAGGTACAGTGGGCTGTGAGCCCTAAAGTGAAGTTAAACATCGGAGGCAAGCTTTGTTTAAAATTCCATTTCACTTTCTGTCATATTGCTTGAAAGTCAGCATAGTGGAGGTCTTGAGAAGTAAAATGAGCAGTTGTAGAAATGAAACAAACTTCTGTGGGAGGTGCTTTCTTTTTAAGTAAAACACCAGAGTGAAACTGAAATCTCAGTTGTGTAATAGGTAAGATAGCTGCTTCCAGACTAGTCTACGGCTCTTGACTTTGTTCCCTAGACATTTTGTGTGTATCTTAACACTGTAATATTTCATTATCTACATTTGGTGGTTGGCCTGTGTTCTGCAAGTGATTTTATTCTATAATTACCTTGGCATAAAGGGCTATGCATCTGGTATAGCTCCTTGTGATAAATTAATGTTTGAAATTGTAGTTTTAAAGATTGCTGTAAAGATGTTTCCGATGCTGCTATCTTTCTACACCATGTGCTATCTAGTGGTGTAGCCCAAAATTTTTCTCCTCCTTCATTACTTTAATACAAGGTTTTTACTTGATTTTATAATAAGAAACTCTCAGGTTCCCCACCTGAGTGGAACCTGTTACAAGCCACAAGCCCTCACGCTGGAACTTTGGTTTGTCCTTCATGCTGTCTTATCTCCTGACCTGAATTGGTGCATTCAGAAAGGGAGAAAGTCTTTACTTGAGGCTGTGTTTGCAGGATTAAAAATCTCTTTTCTCACTGAAATCCACTTCATGACATTCATCGTTTGCACAGACCCACAAGACCTCCATACTCAGGTTTCTGAAATAATCCATTCCCCTTGGTGCAGGCATTAGTCATTATTGATGGACTAGAGGCTGATGCACGGAATTCTGGCAAGAGTAGGCCTTCCTTTCCCCGGCTGCCGGCACCGGCTTCCCTCTGGCACCTGGGACCAGACTTCCCTCGCAGCCCCGGCTTCATCCAGAAGGATGTCCGGTCTAATTAGCATATTACACTTTTATTATTATAGACTAGAGGCCTGGTGCATGAAAATTCATGCTCTGGAGGGGGGGGTCCCTCAGCCCGGCCTGCCCTCTCTCACAGTCCAGGAGCCCTCAGGGGCGGGAGGCAACCTGGCAATCAGGGGAAGGTGACGCCCCATCACACCTCTGCTGCTGCCACTACCAACCCCGCAAGCCTCGGCCGGTCCTGGTTACCTGAGCCTCAGGCGACCCTGGGCGGCTGGGCAGCCACCATCTGAGGCTTGTCTGCGCCTCAGGCCGGCCCTGGGCGGCTGGGGAGCTGAGGGGACTGGGTGCCGCCATCTTGTGGCTATGGGTGTCACCATCTTTGTGAGCTGGCAACCTCTTCAGGCAGTCAATTAGCATATTCCCTCCTTATTGGCGGTGGGCACCACCATCTTTGAGGGCGGGGCAGTCAATTAGCATATTCCCTCCTTATTGGCTGTGTGGGCCCTTCCATTTTTGAGGGTGGGGCAGTCAGTTAGCATATTCCCTCCTTATTGGCTGTGGGCACTGCCATCTTTGCAACAGTGTGAGGGTCAATTAGCATATTCCCTCTTTATTATATAGGATAGGATAATTGCTGGTAAGTCTGGAGAAATTCTGGAAGGGGATGATGGACAGGGGTGTGACATTTGCCCTCGGTCTATAGATTAGGATTTGCAAAGCAGAGTGAAGTTGTTTATTTCATTCTCTTCTTGGGAAATTGCTATTGGATCAATGAGTCTTGGTTATGATCTCCTATGGGCAGCTGAGTAGTTGGGCTTTTGAGGATGAGAGCCACATGAAAGAATATTCTTTCCCAATCACACAAATAATTATCTCCATGGCAGGATAATCTCCACTGAAGTACAAGCATCCAAGACCACACATTTGAGAAGATTAAATGTAATTTAGTTAGAATGAGAGATGTGCAGACATCATGGTGAAGTCCGAAACCTCAAGCCATCCGTGCTTGTTCCCAGCACCACTGGTCATCTGTGAAAGGCTAACCTTTCAGTTCATCGGGAGTCTTCATTTCTAAAATGAAGCCCTTTCAGCTTGTTAGAAACTGGAACGTTCATGGTAACTTCAAGTAAAAAAATACACATATGTAACTGAAGACTTTTTTAAATTCTTTCTTTAAACCTCTTCAGGCAAAGAACCGGAATTGCTTAATTTACTCAAGCAAATGCTTTCTAAGTTTCCAGCTCACAATCATTGCTTGGCCTGGCAGAAAGAGAATACCAAGTTACGCGCCAGGTAAAAAGCTGCCTCGTTGCTTTGGCCCACTTGGAAGGGAACAGCGTCTCCTTCCTCGGAGCCTAGGCTTCCGCTGCTGCTCTGGTTCCCAGCTTCCCTGCTCACATACAGGTCTTAAATTGACTCTTTGCACACCAAACTGAGGCCTCCCTGCGGGAGGTGGTACTCTGACAGCTGACAGCCTTAAGCAAGGGAGCTTTTGATTACAAGAGATTAACTGAACACAGCTTCTCACAACACACTTTTAACAGCTTTCACTACAGATACAAGATGTTTTCTAGAAAGAACCAGACTATTGTAGTTCTCAAGTTAGACATATGTGAGCAGGGAGCCAGCTTTCCCAGGCGGAATATGGATCATTCATAGGTGCTTCTGAAACGCAAAACCAGTCTGGTAAGCTAGAAACATTTGGCCTCCAAATTTGAGCCACTGTTGAATTCAAAGTGAAGTATATATAGTCTGGATTGGAGACATGGTGTTTCAGGAAAAAGAAATGTGTTTATACGTATGTTGCCAAATATTCATTCCAATAAATTGGAGTGCCTATTGTTTTAAAGGACCTTTATGGTGTGGTAGGAAAACCAACCTAACAATGATAGACGTAAGAACAATTGGAAAATGTAAAGTCAGTACTAACTAGTGTTGGTGCTATCCATGAGGGTGTGCGGGCAGAGAGGAGCCCTGGGGAGGTCAGACCCGAGCTGGACCTGAAAGACCAGCGCTGGAGTGAGAGGCCTTCCAGGCAGAGTGAGGGAACAGCGTGTGAAAGCTGCAGGGCACGGATGTCCGGCCTCTTGGGCATGGCGGGCGTCAGGGTGCCGAGGAATGTGGGGAGAGACGGGAGAATGACAGCGGTTGAGGCCAAATTCAGAAGGGCCTGTGTGCTTTGTTGAGTTAGCGCTTTATTTTGTAGGTGAAGGGGACCTGTTAAATAATGACTTGCTCCGGGTGTGTGTGTGTGTGTGTGTGTGTGTGTGAGAGAGAGAGAGAGAGTGAGTGTGTGTGTGTGTGTGTGTGTGTGTGTGTGTGAGGGTGTGTGTGTGTGAGTGTGAGAGTGTGAGTGTGTGTGAGAGAGTGTGTGTGTGTGTGTGAGTGTGAGTGTGAGAGTGTGAGAGTATGTGTGTGTGCGTGTGTGAGTATGAGTGTGTGTGAGAGTGTGTGTGTGTGTGTGTGAGTGTGTGTGTGTGTGTGTGTGTGTGTGTGTTTAGTCCAGTGGCAGAGAGGGTGGAGGAAGTAGCACTTTAAACTATTTGTGAGGAAATGCAGTAAAGATGGCCGGGCCTGAACTGCAGCATTCCCGAGGATTAGAATTTACAAAGTTTGCCTTGACCTATAAAAATTCATTGCTTCACGTTCCACACGGGTCAGTAGGCTGAAGGGTGCCTGCTTTATACAGTCACGCAGAGACCCGGGCTGCTGGTCCACTCATGTCCTGTCTTGGTCACCGTGGCTTTATTTTGATAGAGACATGCTGAAATAAATGAGTCATCGTTAACATAAAATAATAGATCCTTTTAATAAAAATTAATATTTTTTCTTTAACATCACCTTACCAGACACTGAATAACTGCCCAAATAATAAGCATAACGCAAATAAACCTATTTTTCTTGTTCTCCGAGAGCGAAATATTTCCTGTTGCGCACACCAAGCAAGTCAGTCCAAGACTAAAGATGTGGCCATCGGCTGCTATAACACTCGCTGCTAGTATTCGTGGAGAGAAATGGTGCGCATGCGCGTAAGGGAAATGAATGCCACACGATGATAATAATCAGTCATTAGCGAACGTTGTAGTTCGTTATTAATAATTATGTATAACAGGTATTATAAAAATTAAGTTAGGAAATTTTTATTAAAACGTTTCTTACACACCGTTATATTGGCTGGGCCGCAAAAGTATTCGTAGTGGGCTCCATACAGCCCACACGAGTTTGACATGCTTGGTGTACATAGTCAATTTTTTTTTAATCCAGTCAAAAGAAGTTATAAATGAAACATTTTCCTTTCCTGGGTTTATAAAATGTTTGGCCTGGAAGAAGCAAGATTGTGAGGCTGACTTCTTGCTGTGGGAGCTGCTGTCAGCGCCTGAGAGGCTGGCTGGCTGGCTGACACGGAGCGGTGCCGGCCTGAGCAGGGGTCAATCTGGCGGCTGGCAGGAGTGGACTTACTGTGTAATTGACGGTACCCAGGAGCCTTTGGGGCGGTCTTTATGATGTTATTATCAAGACAGTATCCTTTAGGCCTGGAGATTAATTTTGTTCTTACCTAGGTGCGCCGGAGTGATTCTCAAACGGAGAGGGTAGCAGCCTGCCGCTCAATGCTGTGTGTGCCTTCGCTTTAATCACGAATGGTGTCAGAACCAGAGATGTTTCAGTCGGTGATTTATTCATAGTTTAGAGGGTTTTTCCCGTTAAACTGACTTAACTTCTGAAAAGTGAGTCATATTTATGGTTTCAAATGTTTCCTCTTTGACTAGTCTTGAAAGAAGCGAGTTACTGTTTCTGCCTTGTCAGTGTGTCAGGCCTGCCGCCGCTGCAGCAAGGCGGGGGGATGCCACGCCGGGGTCCCCTCAGCACCAGTGGCCCCTTGACTAGAGCTGGTGGCCGCCCACTGTCAGCAAGCCTGGACTGTGTTTTATGGCTCACTAAGAAGTCATGTGGCGATAGGGCTCCTGTCCCCAGCTGCCAGTGCTTAGACTTACAATTTTTAACATATTGTGTTAAAACTGACTTCTAATTCTGGCTATTTTTCTTTTTTATTTTAGGCCTAAAATTTGGAGCTCTATTTTTATAAATCACTAGAGACCCAATGCATGAAATTCATGCAGAGAGCAGGGGAGGTGAGGTCCCTCAGCCCAGCCTGCGCCCTCTCGCAATTTGGGACCCCTGGCTCCTAACTGCCTGCCTGCTCGCTGTTCCTTACCGCTCAGCTTGCTGCGCCTTAGCAGGGGCTCCCACCACTACCACTGCGCATGCCAGCTGTGAGCCGTCTTCCTGCTGAGCGGCGCTCCCCCTGTAGGAGCGCACTGACCACCAGGGGCGCAGCTCCTGCATTGAGCGTCTGCCCCCTGGTGGTCAGTGCACATCATAGTGACCGGTCGTTCTGGTCATTCTGCTGTAACGGTCGCGTAGGCTTTTATTATATAGATTCTCTTAGAAAAGCCACTGGTGTTGCTACCCCAAATATCATCACTGGGCAGGGGGCAGGAGAGCCGGAGCTGGGAATTACACGAGGTTCAGCAGAATGGTGGGCCGTCGCAGCAAGGGGGAGTCTGCCCTTTGCTTTTCAGCAGCTGCATCTGGTTTTGATGGTCCTGATTAGAACTTTAGTCCTTGGCCTTTTTGCTGTCATCTGAGACATGGCCCTCTGTTTCCAGGGCTCCTGGAGATGGAGGCCCGCGATGGCCACATGGCTCGTCCTTGTGGACCCGGTCCCTGCGTCAGCCCTGAGTGGACAGCCCTCTGTCATCAAGCACATTTAGTAAATACGGCAGAGTAAGATGTCTCAAGCAGAGAGCTGCTGGGAGTCCCTTGTGCTTGGTGTGCCTTACTCCGGAACGCTGCTGGCTTCTGCTCTGGCATCTGCAAACACCTGGAGTGGGATGCCTTTGTTAATTGAGGTGAGAGGATGCAGTTCAGACCAGCACAAGTTCACTGGAGCTCATCCGCTGGCAAACGCGTGGAGCAGCTTGGAATGCCACATGCCGAGGCTCACGCCCCTCGGCTTTGCCTCGCTAAAGGGGGCCGTGGTGGCTGGTAGTAGTAGTCATGTTTTAATCCTCCCCAGGATGTGTGTTTTTATTTTTAGAGAGGGAGGAAGGGAGAGTATGAGGGAGGGAGGAAGAGAGAAACATCGATCAGTTGCCTCCCATACTTTCCCTGACCTTTTGGTGAATGGGGGACCCTCCAAACACCTGAGCCACCTGCCAGGATGTGATGGCCATTCTTTTTTTTTTTTTTTTTTTGCTGTGAACAATATACCTGATTTTTATTTATTTATTTATTTATTTAAATTTCTTTATTGATTAAGGTGTCACATATTTGTCCTCATCCCCCCATTCCCATCCCACACCCCTCCCCACGGATGCCCCAACCCCCTGTTGAACTTAACCGTTGGATAGGCTCATATGCGATGATGGCCATTCTTAATGTGAATTTTTCCTGGGGATTGAAGTGCAGCTCAAAAGGAGGCGTGTCAGGATAAACATCTCCTTTTTTAACTTCAAATTTTGGCTTTTGCTGTGTTTGGGGTGAAAATGCGCATGAGTGGGAGAGGGGTGCACAGTGCTGGCTGAGAAGCTGTGCTGGCGTCACTCCTGAGGACTGGTGAGGTGTGCCGTGCTGGCCGCAGAGGGCCCGGGAGAAATGGGGTTTTAGGAACCGGTTCTTGAGAGGGGGCAGGGAGAACCCTTAGGGCTCCACTCTATACCTGACAGCTCCACTCTATACCTGGCACCTTGGTGTTTCAGGCTTGGCAAATAAGACATCGGCTCCTTCCACCAGCCCCTGCCCGCTTCCTGCCAGAGCTGCCACCACCTGTGACACTGAGTATTGTAATCAGAATTGGTGTGTTGTTAAAACCCTAAGGAAGAGAAAACATACTTATAGGAACAGTACAGATTTATTGGGGGGAAATCCGGGTAAGTGGACCCACTCAGTGCAAACCCCTGTTGTTCAAGGGCCGGCCGCACTGAATAGCTGTGCCAGGAGCAGCCTCGGTGTGGCGGCCTCATTTATCCAGCCCTGCGTGACCACGCTGAAGTACATGAGCCAGAGCCTGCCACAGAGGGCTCGTTCTCATTCAGAAGCTATTCCCGAGCGCTGCTCTGTGCTGTGGCTGAGGGCACAGGGTCAGGGACAGGCCTGACAAAACCCTGCCCCTTCCCGTGGTGGCGCTGGCAGCGAGGGAGCCGACGAGGCTCTCCATCAGGAGCGGGGAGCCGCGTGCTGGGTCAGGGCGGTGCACGTTAGATGGGTGGACAGGGAATGCGTCTCAGCATGGGAACTGAGGCCCATGTGTCATTTGTCACCGGGACCTTTGATTTCCCCTGCTTTCAGGGGTGTGCTGGGCATTCTGTATCCGAAGCAGGGCCTGCTCTCCCGGGAGGCGCCCACTGCTGGAGCTGGGGGGCGGGGGGCATGGGCTGGAGGATGGGGCGGCCGTGCAGGGGAAGCCCTGACGCCATTCTGAAAAGCTGCGGTCAGGTCATGGTCCCCAGTCATGGGACACAACACTTGGAGCTTGCGAGGGAGTGTGTGTGCTGGGGATGGCAGGGTCCACAGCTGTCTTCCCGTTCTCAGAGAGGCCCTGAAGAGCCGTGCTGCTGCGGCTCGGTGGTAGGATTTTCTCATGGTGTCTCTTCTGAACACAGGGCCTCGCTGTTAGCGCCGTTTTAATAGACAACAGTGCGATGGCCGGTAGGTGGTGGCAGCTCTGGCAGGAAGCGGGCAGGGGCTGGGCTGGAATGATTCGATGTCTTATTTGCCAAGCCTGAAACACCATGGTGCCAGCTGTCAGGTATAAAGCTCCATGTTGATTGAATGATCTTCTTATCTTTACATGTTAATGTACCGTTGGCCATAGGAGCGCACATTTGTGAGGTCAGGAACTGTTATTAAACAACAACAAAGCTCACTGCAGCCTCAGGTTTTAACCTGCAGGGAAAGCTTTTCCCATCAAGGCACACAGATGTGAGCATTTCCTGTCACCGCTTCAAAACCTGAGTACTTTCTAAACAGGCTTGAAGCCAAAGAGAAATCGTTTCAGTAAGAATAATTGAAACCAAGAGGGTAGCCAGGTTCTGGTCAGATCTGGTCTTTCCGTTTCATAGGATGTGGTGAGATCAGATACCTGTTTCAGCCGGAAGATGGCTCATGTCATTGCACAGAGACTTCCGTGCGGCTCCGAGTGCGGGAGGTTTCTCCTTGGGAGCCTGAAGATGACAGAAATGCATGCACAACAGACGAAAGCAGTCTAAGTGCTCTGTTACGTAGCTGCTTGCAGGAGGCCTTGCAAAAATTGAAATTGGGAAGGTTTTGTAGCTCATCTTTTCAAGAGCGCCCTGATGGTGCCGTTGTGATGGGATTTTGCGGTTTGGTGTCACTGGTCCTAGTGTACAGATAAGGGTTCCCTGCTGTGTTGAATTGGGGTCTGGTAAGTTGGTCCCAGTTTGGGAATCAGAATGCCCAGGTATCAGACCTTCTCTTTCTTTGTTCTCTGAGCAGAAGAGACATGGGTGACAGTGCCTGTATCTGGGTGAGGACTCTGTTGTGACAGAAGCCTGACGCCTGGCTTATGCAGAAGGGGAGTTTATTGGCTTACATCACTGATGTGGAGGCTTCGGTCTGATTTTAGGTACAATTGGACTCGGTGCAAATAATGCCTTCAAAACTCACGGTCTGTGTCACTTGGTGGTGTTTTATTCTTGGGTTCTACCGGTAAGACGGGACCGCTTAGCCCTTCGAAAGGCATTATTGTCCCTGATCAGATGGCTGAAGCAGCCCCAACCTCCTGTGCTTGCGGTGCTTAATTCACTCGCGGGGCGTGTGAAGCTTTGGTGAGCCTGAGTCACATGGTCCATAATGAGCCCCACCCTACTCCTGGCAGAGTGAGGGAGAGGGATCCTGTAGTGAAAGCTGGGGAATCACCCAGGGAAGAGCCCGGATGCTGGGAGGGTGAAGGGTCTGCCTGCACGCAGGAGTAGCCCTGGCTCCAGTCTGAGGCTGGGGAGCCCTATAATACGCCTGTGGGCCTGAGGACAAGCTAGGCCAGCCTGTTACCCGTTTTCGGGGCCCCATAGTTCCACATTGCATAAGCCCTGTGCTTCCCGGGAGTGTGATTCTCTCAGTTCTGGCTGGTTCAGCATAGTAAGGGGACTAGTAGTCATTAGACCTTAAGATGGGTATCGTCATTTCTTTTTAGGGGATGCAGAAGGTTGCTTTTCTTTTGTGAGAATAAGTTGGGGAAATTTAGGTATAAACAAGATGTCCTTTATGATTATTAACTTCTTCCTGCCCGTTACCCCGCCCCTATCATTTTCCAACACTGTCTTGCAATCCTTGGAGTTACTGGGTTTGCAGCCTTTCTGGCGTGATCTACAGTGAAGGACGTGGCTTCTTCACCTGTTGTCCATCTCCTCTGGCAGCTTGCTATTTTTCCTGAAAGATAATATTTTATTGTGCTTTGGGTAAGGATTTTTTTTTAAGAAATTTAATTAGGTGGCAAGTATTACAAGATCATGTTGGGAGAAATACATACTACAATACACTGAGTGGCCAGATTATTGTGGTCTCTGAACGCATAATAATCTGGCCACGCAGTGTATATCCTATATAATAAAAGGCTAATATGCAAATTGTCCCCTCGACCAGGAGTTCGACCTGCAGGCAGGCCTGCCAACCACCCATGTCCCCTCCCCCTGGCCAGGCTGGCCAGACCCCACTGGTGCACGAAATACCCCACCGGTATCCCCCAGCCTGGCCTACACCCTCTCGCAATCCGGGACCACTGGCTCCTCACCTCGCCTGCCTGCCTGCCTGATCACCCCTAACCGCCTCTGCCTGCCTGCCTGATGCCCCTAACTGCTCAGGCATGTGCCCTGATCGGGAATCAAACTGTGACCTCCTGGTTCATAGGTCGACATTCAACCACTGAGCCATGCCAGTCAGGCGAATTTCTGTTTTTTTAAAAGCATTGTATGAGGTAAGAATATTGATATAGAAAGGTGTCAATGGAAAAGTATATACAGCCCTGGATGGGCGGCTTAATTGGTTGGAGCCTTGTCCTGTACACCAAAAGGTGGCAGGTTCAATTTCCAACCCGGGCACATACCTGGGTGACAGGTTCGATCCCTGGTGGGGACATGTGTGGGAGGCAGCTGATCGATGTTTCTCTTTCACATCAGTGTTTCTCTTTCTCATTCATTCTTTCTCTCCTTCCCTCTCTTTTTCTCCCTCTCTCCCTAAAAATCAACAAAAACATCCTCGGATGAGGATTTAAAAAAAGAAAAAAAGAATGTACAGTACAACCCCAGTTTTGTTAAAAGTGCCATGTGCATAATATGTGCATGCATGGGTCTCTGTGTGCCATCCATATGTGTTCATGAAAGAGACTGCATGACAAACTCCCAAATATGAATTGTGGGCGGTGGGATAGCAGGGCACCTCCTTTTCTTCACGCGTTGTTTTCTAAGCTGTATGGACAGCTGGAACGCATTCGGACGGGCAGCGGGAGAGCAGCCTGTGGCCTCCCCGCGCTGGCCCGTGTCCGATGGGGTTGAAAGCGGTATTCTGTGATGGTGCAGGTCGTTTCCTGTCCCTCTTCCTCTCTGGCGCAGTTGGCTTCCATCACTGCCTTCTGGGAAGAAACTGGCAAATGTGGCCTTAATGGATTTGGATTTTTTTCTTAATGAATTAGCAAACGTTTAAGAGACTGGCGAGTTACTCTGTGGTGAACCTGAGGCCTCTGAGGGCAGAGGAAATGTGGCTCTGGGAACCACATCTAGACACTGGTCACTCATGTACCCCTTTAAGCCCTGTGGATGCAGGCACTTGTCATGTCTGTATAGGTTCCTTCCTCCTCTGATTCACTTCACAGTTTCCTTTCTTGCCTTTCTTACTGGTTAAGTGTGTGTCAGTCAGTTGCCAACAACTGCAATCCTGAGACGGTGGCAGGAAAGTGGACAGTGATGTGGTAGGTGTGTGTTTGAGGACTGACCGCCTCCACATGCCAACTGGCAGCAAGAGCTTATACCGCCCCTTGGGCCTGGGCCGCCATCTGCGAGGTCAGGAGACAGCGCCGAGCTTCCAGCCAGAGACGCAGTGTCACAGGCCTGCCTGCCATCTGCAGTAGGACGCACTGAGCCCACGTCCGGCACAGCCCTCTGGTTTGAAACGGGAAGGAACTGAAAGGCGTGGTGAAGAAGCAGTGACGCCTAACACTGGTGCCCTCCGGGGTGCTGTCTGCACAGGAGTGTGACAGCCAAAACCATTCCGGGCAGCTCAGCAAAGTGGTGCGGCCCTTGGTGGGCTATTTTGAGTCGTGTGGGCTTCATCTCTGGAGCCCAGAGACCAAAAAGGCTTTATGGCTTGGTATTTGGAGATGTTGTAGTGCATGTGTACTGGCTTGGTTGTGTTTGGCAACCAGTATTTGTTCTAGACAACCCACACTGGCTGCAGCCCTTGGGCCTCAGCTGGACATATATTCTTAGTAGTATACTTGAAGTATACAAAGTAAGGAACAGTAAGAACACATTAAAAAGGAAAGTGCCATGGCTGGTTTGGCTCAGTGGATAGAGCGTCAGCCTGCAGACCGAAGGGTCCTGGGTTTGAGTCCTGTCAAGGGCACGTACCTCGGTTGCAGGCTCCTCCCAGGTTCGGGCCCTGGTCGGGGCGTGTGCAGGAGGCAACCAATGGATGTGTTTTTCTCACATTGACATTGACATTTCTCTCTCTTTCCCTCTCTCTTTCCCTCTCCAAAATCAATGGGAAAATATCCTCTGGTGAAGGTAAAAAAAGAAAAGAAAAATTACTTTGGGCAAACCTGGCTGGTCTTATTTTACAGAAATGGAGCCAATTGGTTTATTTTCTTCTAAAAATTGTTTTTCTTCTTCCTTCCTCCCTGCCCCCTTCTTCCCTGCTCTCTTTTCTTTTGCACTTTGAGATATAGCAAGGCAGGTGTCTGCTCCCCCTGACGCACTGCGTCCGGTGCCGCCAGGACCTTGTAGGACAGACGCCTTTAGGGGCACAGAAGCAGCAGCAGAGGGGTCTCGTTTGCGGGTAACCCTCCCCTCCACAGGTGACAGCAGGCCACTGCATGGAAAGGACTCACTCAGTCCTTCCTCCTGGTTATTTTTGCAAATTTACTTTCTAAGAAGTAACTTCCAAATGGACACCACCCATTCCCAGCCTCTCCAGTCACTCCGCACTCCGGCCGCCAGGTGAGGGGAAGGGGCCCTTGTGGTCTTGCTTTGAGACCCCGAGGGATGGCTCCTGCCGGCAGCCACGGCAGCCCTGGCAGCTGGAGAAAGGCTGGCTGAGGAGTTCATGCTCTGGCCTCGGAGTGTCTGGCAGATAAATAAAGTGAGAAGTGAAAAGGTGCGCCCGCCTAGCTCTCCCGCTGTCTAGGGGGAGTTGGAAGGCTGGGTTCTTAGTGCGATAGGTAGAAACACCAGCGTTGTCAGTGGCTTGTTGCTTCTGAGGAGCCTGGAGAGGAGCAGAACGAGAAGGTGGGTGGGATCCGCCCCTCCTTCAAGGCCGCCTCAGGTGCATCTCAGTGCTTTGCTGACACTGTTCGGGGCCAGCATTTGCCTCCTGGATTTCAGCTGCTCATTCCACAGGATGCTCCTTAGGTGACAGACAGGCTCACCAGCAGCCAACGCCGCATCCTCTGCGGGCTTCCCTGCCAGCCCGCCACAGAGGGAGCCAACTTGCTGTCCTGTTTTCCGTGTCAGGCCCTTGCTGACCTGCAGAGCTCAGGCTGAGGACTGGGGGAGAGGAGAGGCTGCTCAGTGGGCAGTCTCCCTGCTTGTTCGGGTGGGAGTGGCTCTGCTGCCCTCCCCTTTGGTCTCACCCTCTTTCCCTCTGGCCCTGATAGGCGTGGGCAGAAGTGGAGAAGAAAGTGCCCTCAGGCGGCGTGCAGTTTAGAACCCAGGCTCGCGGCGGGGAGGTCCCACAGTATCAGACTGGGAGGACTAGTCCAGACCCTCATTTCAATGTCGGGGCCCCAGAAGCTCAGGTTAAGTGACTCGTTCACGGGCATATGTTGCTCAGGCGATACCACACCTGAACTGAAGGCGTCCTGCGAGTTGACTCTCACCTCTGGAGAGCTCCAGGTGTGGCTGAGGTACCATTGTCATCTCCCCAGGCCAGTGATGGGTCCCTTTTCCTTAGGCACTGGCTGTGGGCCTCCGGACCACATCCCTCCGTCTCTGTTCTGCTCCCCCCTCGGTGAAAATGGTTATGTTCTCCTCCTCATAGGGGTGGGTGAGGTGGTCACAGGGCAATTCCATTGTCAGTCGCCTCAGTGCATGTTTGTAACTTAAAAGGTGCTGCTATCGATACAGGTTTTAAAGTCTCTCAACACGCATCAGCCAGATGGGCAAAGGCCTTCCTTTCCTTTTCACGCTCGTCATTGAAGGACCAGAACAGGGCGAAACCTCCTCTGTGAAACCTCCCCCTGGGGTGGCCGTGGAGTCTGAGGCCTGGCTTCATTTCCTGGCCCACGGCTGAGGGTGAAGAACCGTTTCCCAACGCGCAAGCTCCAGTGGTCTCGTGGGGGAGCTGTGAGGGGGAGGGTGCAGCCGTGTCCCCCAGCTGTGCTCCTCCTCGCAGCCCTTCCACCTCTCCTTCCTCAGCAGTCACACTCACCTCTCCTCTCCCTGTCTCCGCTCGCATGGCGTCTGTGTGGCTTAGCCCCGTGTGGCTATTCAGCTCCCCAACTGGTGACTCTGCCGTAGCAGTAGACACAGGCCCGGGAGACCGGGACCGGCCCATGGTCACTGCACGGCCTGCCCGCGAGACAGAAGCAGCTTCCGACTCCTCTTTGGTCCAGAGCATCCCCAGGAACAGAAGCCAGGCTGATGGGGAGGTGGCGTCGGGGGCTAGAGGCTGATGTGCAGGAAGGAGGGAGGGGCTGCTGGGGCTGACCTTGGTCCGGCCAAGGCTGAGGCTCCCGCCTTCCATCTTTCAGGGAGCCCCAAGCTACAGCTGTGTTTGCAAGTCGTTTCCCAGGTGGTTTTCACTCTTTCTGCCTTTCCCTTCTCCCACCCCTTGTCCCTGGCTCCATTCAACTCAGTTTTGCCACTTGGTGGAGGCAGAGGACAGTCACTCAGCCGGAACCGGAGCTGCCCCGCTCCCGCAGCGCTGGGCTGGCGCCGAGAGGGCGCTGCTCTATGGGGAGGCATGACGGCGATGGCTGCCGAGTGCCTCCTGTGAGAGGCATTGGACAGGCCTCTGACGGGGATGACCTCATTTACGCCACCACCAGTCCTCGAGGGCCCGCTGTCCAGTGTTCCTTACCTGCTCACAGCCTCACAGCTGGTGTCCCCCGTGATCCAGACCCAGGTTTGTCTACCCCTAGAGCTCACCTCTTGATTCTTCGCTCCTGGTCCTCCCTTGAAAGCTCCTTGACCCTGGTGTGCCTCCATTTCTCTTCCTGTGAAATGGGGTAGTGACGCCACAGCGCCGCGCTGCTGTACTGAGGCCTGTGCCGCAGTGCCCACCGACACTGCGCAGGCGCAGCCGGAGTCGGACTGGGAAGGCAGTGCCATTAAAGGGTAAATGAGTGGCTGGCAGTCCAGAGCTGGCCTGAGGGGAGGGAGGGGAGGGAACTGGCTGGGAGCTTGCCCCACTGGACGGAGTGACCAGGGATGAGAAGGTCACAGGGCACAGCCAACACCTAGCTTGTCCTCCTCCATGGGGAACCTGGTCCCCCAGGTGTTCCGGGCAGGGGTGCCTTTAGCAGCATCAGTGCTGGGTTTGAGAGACTGTTTGTCAACAAGACCCAAGTGCACGGGTCGAGGCAGGGGTGGGTGTCCTGCTGGGCTTGGGAAGCAGAGGCCTGGATGGAGCCCACTGTCGGGTGGGACAAGCCAGGGCTTCTGGTAGGCTGACCAGATACTCCTGGGCTGTGGGGAGCTGCCGTTCCAAATGCTTCGGGAGGGGCAGTGTGACAGGTCCCTTTGCTTTCCTTGCAGTGAGGCCGATGAACATTTTGCAGGCTGAGGAAATTCAGGGTCAAAAAGCGATGGAGAGCTGGGCTTTGGGGCTCTGAGCCATGCTGGTGGACTCACTCCGTCCCCACCTCTGGGGGTGCTGAGCCCAAGGGCATCTGGCTACCCGCATCACCGGGGCAGGCTCGCCTGGGAGAGGGCCATGGGTCGGACGCCCGTTTAGCCCACTGGGCACAGACCACTGCTCCCTTTCCAGTGGCTGGCTGGCTGCGGAGAGTGCTGCTCCGGGGTTGCCGTGGTAACACTCGGCGCTTGGGGCCCATCTGCTGGGGGGCTTTCCCTAGCACTGACATGGGGCACAGCAGTGTGGCCTGGCAGTAAGGGTTATAGTTTCTCAAGCCACACCTACCAGGTTCTGTGCTTGTGATCTTGGGTGATTTGCTTTGCGCCTCCGTTTCCTTGTCTTTAAGTGGGTTGTGGTGAGGATATATGAGTTTTTATGTCCATAAAGGGCTTATCAGCATAGTGCCTGGCACAATATCCAGTGGTCAGTAATTGGTAACTATTATTAGCTATTAGCCAACAGCAGGTGGGCCCAGGGGAATTTTCAGCTTTAAAACACCTGAAGGAGGTGTGGCCTGCCAGGGACGCGGGGCTGGGCACCGCCACAGCCTGGGGCAGGTCTGGGGCAGGTCTGGGGCAGCACTGTTTCCTAAGGAAGGAAGCCGCGCTAGGAAGGAGCGCAGTGCGTGGTCGGGGTGAGGTGTCCTCACCGTCAGACCTGAACCCATCTTGCCTCGCCCTCCACCGGGAGGAGGTGTTTCCGAGCCGGGACCAGAATGGAAGAAAGGATGTGAGGCTGGCTTGTGCTGATGGATCATCTGGCTAAATTGATCTTCCTTTTTCCTTTTTCTCATCTGTTCGGCATGTTAAAGCCTTCAGGTTTCAGCTGGTTCTGCCGTGTCAGATCATCACAGATGTTCTTAACGTGGAGGGCTGGGTAGGTCAGTGGTTTGGACCTGTTTGGGAGGCCTCCTGTTTTGCCCCTCCTACCTGAAGGCCTGTTTGGTGATGTGGGGTGTGGACTGGAGTAAGTGGGTCAGATGGAGGCCAGGAAACCCTCTCAGCCTCTAGGTACCTGGGCTCCCTGCGCAGGCGTGAGCAGCGCCTGGTGAGTCAGTGCTCCGGGGAATTTGGAGCTGGCAGGCTGTGAGCGTGTGGGGGGAGTGTGGGCCTTTTGTTTCTGTCAGCGCTTTAGCCTTTAGGAACAATCTGGACATCAGACTCTCCTCATGGCATAGTCCTGCTTGTTTGGAGATAATTCAGCTTGAACAGTTGCTTCTCTTGAATGCAGGTCTTCCAAGAATTAGCCCTTTCCCTTTTAAAATTTTAATAGGCTGGGCTTATGTCTTTGTAGCTATACTACTATTAAAGCGTGAAAAGACTTAAAAACACTTAGGCGGGTCTGTCATTTTCCACAGTAAGCCCTTACTGTGCTTTCTGTGTGATTTTGAAGCTGGGGAAACTGGGAGGCTTTGAAGGGCACGTGTAGACATGTCTCTGTTCCTCTGTTCTCTTGGAGGGCGGAGAATGGGACACACCCTGACATGGAGTCCCCAGTAACTACAGGAATGACTCTGGTCTCCATTTTAAACATGCACATCCTGATGCCCTTAGAATTCCTTGTGAAGATAACCGAGTTATCCCGACACTATTTGGAGGAAGCTACAGTTCTTTCTGTACGGCTCACAGCTCCAGCCGCTGTGAAAAGCACCTCTGCCCACTGCACTCTCCTGAGAGCTTGAATGTGGATCCTGGAGGTCCATGAAAGCTTCCTAGAGCGGGAGGCAGGGCACTGACCTGGCTGGCCCGCCTCCCCACTAGAGTCTGGCTCGCGGCTAGTGTAGCAGGTGGTAACATTTTCTGAGGACAGATGCTCTTGCACTTACCATGGGTTATGTCCCGATAAACTCTTTGCACGTTGAAAATACCATGTCTAAATGCATTTAATTCACCTAACCTACCGAGCACCGTAGCTTAGCCTGACCTGCCTTGAACGTGCTCAGAACACTTCCAGTAGTCCACAGAATCATCTAACACAAGCCTGTTTTATAACTAAGTGTTATCTCATGTCATTTGTTATACATATTGCTTTGCACCCTCATAAGTCGGGGACCTGTACTAAATTATAGATGGATCTTCTAGTGGACTAGTTGAAAGTAAGAGTCCTGAGTAGACAAGGTCTTCAGAGAAATCACCTCACTCCTGGCCCAGAAATTTCTAGCAATTCTTTATAAAAACACCTTTTTAATTATCAGGGACCAAGGCAGAGGCCCCTGGCCGCGGCCGTGGGCGGTGGCCAGGGCCAAGACCCTTGCACAAATTTCGTGCATCTGGCCTCTTATCTACACTAATAAAAGAGAGATATGCAAATTGACCATACCTCCATGATGCCCACCAGCCAATCAGGAGTGAGTATGCAAATTAACCCAACAAAGATGGATGGTTAATTTGCATACACAGGTGCAGAGTGAAGATTGAAGACTGAAGATGACTGAAGACTGAAGAGGTTTGGCTTCTCCGCTACAGCCGGAGTGGAGAAGCCAAGCCTCGCTGTGGCCAGAGCAAAGGCCTGGGTCCCGGGTGCCAGAGGAAAATCGGTGCTGGCAGCCAGGGGAAGGAAGGCCTATTCTTGCACAAATCTTCGTGCAACGGGCATCTAGTATAGGTAATAAACTACCATGGTGAGTTTGTTATATTTCCATGCAGACTTCTCTCTTTCATGTAGCAACTATCCTCCCATTTAGAGATTGGATTTGGGTAAATCTGCCCTCCTTTAAGGTGGAGACAGCCTCTTGGAGGCCCAAGCCTGCAGCCTACCAGCATTCACATTTAGTGAATGTGGCTCCACTCTCCCTCCATACTACCTGGCAGAGGACCTGAGGCGGGGCCTGGGGACCTCAAGTGGACTAAGGCGGGAGAAAGGACGTTTCACGTGCCCCGCAGGGGAGTCTCGGAAAGAACGCTGAAGAGACCAGACACACATTTTATTTTGCTGTTTGGCTAGGACTCTGCTTACAGTCTTAACAGTGAACACCCTTCACCTCGCCTTTAGGCCCCTGTGAGACTGTAGGAGTGTGGGTGTGGCCACCCCTTCTCCCTACTTGAAAAGGAAATCGGAGGGTTTTGACATTAGAGACCAGAAGATGGACCTTTTATGTGCCCCTTCTGGCTTCACTTGAGTCCAGATAACTCTCTTAAATGATGGCCAATGGGCAAGACGCATTTCCTTTGGAATATTTCTGGCCAACTGTAGATTTCCTGGATGCATTCTGCACATGAAGCACCTCTTCTTGGTAAACAATGTTGCTAGACGAATGTTAGGAATTTTCTCTATTGGTTCTCCATATGTGCTCTAGCCACTGCATTTCCAAGGTGAAGGTATAGAGCTGGCTTACAAGGGAGGTGGTGATGAACTTGGAGTCTCTCTCCTGGTTCGTGGTGGCTCATGTGCAGTCCAGTCCATGTCCTGTCTCTATCCAGTGGTGAGTGTCTCTCGTTTCTTCCCAGGTTGGCTGGCTCCTCTGGCTGATGGCATGTTGAGATTCAAGGGCCGGTGGCAGCGAGGGCTTCTGATCCAGAGGGGACCACTCTAGAGGCCAGGCCACCAGTACCATGGGCCAGTGTGTCACCAAGTGCAAGAATCCCTCATCAACCCTGGGCAGCAAGAATGGAGACCGTGACCCCAGCAGCAAGTCACACAACAGGCGAGGTGCAGGCCACCGCGAGGAACAGCCGCCGGCCTGTGGCAAGCCAGGTGGGGATATCCTCGTCAATGGGACCAAGAAGGCAGAGGCTGCCACGGAGGCCTGCCAGCTGCCCACGTCCTCGGGAGATGCTGGGAGGGAGCCCAAGTCCTGTGCCGAGGAGTCTTCCTTGCAGAGGTTGGAGGAACTGTTCAGGCGCTACAAGGACGAGCGGGAGGATGCAATTTTGGAGGAAGGCATGGAGCGCTTTTGCAATGACCTCTGTGTTGACCCCACGGAATTTCGCGTGCTGCTCTTGGCTTGGAAGTTCCAGGCTGCTACCATGTGCAAGTTCACCAGGTTAGTCCCCGCACTGCTCCGGGCGAGCAGGGGGGGAGCGCACCTGGGCAGTGGTCCGTTAGGGCAGCCTGGGCTGGCTTCATGGAGTTTGGGTCTTTCTCTGTCAGAGTTCTCAATAACTGGGCACTGACCCTCCTTGACTAAAGTTCAACAGGGCATAATCCATGCTGAGCCCTGTTGCCACGTCGCAGCCCAGCCTCCTGCTGCTGCAGACCCTCCGCTCCCTCTTGTCATCCGCTCCCTTCCTCCCTCTCTACTGCTCTGCACCTGGCGTGCCAGGCACTGGGAGTGCCTCTTGGATGTGCCTGTCACTGCATGAGGCAAGTAGCCCCTCCTCGCCCTCCAGCAGTGCCTACCTGCCCGGGAGCAAGCTGTAGTTGGCACCTCGTGGCCATACATCTCCATGGAGGGTGTTTGGGGGGAGGGCATGGCAGGATTACCCCCAGGTGTGGTTTGCAAGGTGCTGGGGGTGGATAAGAATTTGCTTTGAGAACTCCTCCTGTAATTTCTGGCCCTGGGGTAGATTACCCAGCAGACCTCAGAGGCCTTTTCTCTTTAGTGCATGCAGCAGTCTCTGAGATGGTGATCAGTGTGGTCCATATTGTGAGCTGAAGGTGTTATACGGAATACATACACAATTTTTGTTTCTTAATAAGAGGAAATTTTGATCACTGGTGGGAGTTACCCAGGTTCATCCCGAATCTTTGGTCCCTTGGCAGTCACCAAGAATATTCCAGAAACAGCCCACAGAGAGTCAGGAGAGCAGGAGGGCCCCGCGGCGGAGAGTGGGGAGCAGGGCCTGGAGCGGGCATTGGGCTTCGGGAAGATGAATGAGTGAACGGATAGGCAGGCACTGTTGGAAGCGGTTGGCACACTAACTTGTCCTCACCCACCTGGAAGAGTGACGTGGTAGTCTCAGCGCTTCCGAGGTGGAGGAGGCGAATCCCCCCAGCCCCCAGCTGCATGGTGCTATCTCCACGCTGTTGCCTCACAGGAAATGATTCTCGTTTACAGTGACTAACTGTGCCCCTCCTTCCTGTTGCAGGAAGGAGTTTTTTGATGGCTGCAAAGCAATAAGTGCAGACAGCATTGATGGGATCTGTGCACGGTTCCCCAGCCTCTTGACCGAAGCCAAACAAGAGGACAAATTCAAGGATCTGTACCGGTTTACATTTCAGTTTGGCCTGGACTCTGAAGAAGGGCAGCGGTCACTGCATCGGGAAATAGCCATTGCCCTGTGGAAGCTAGTCTTTACCCAGAACAACCCGCCCGTGTTGGACCAGTGGCTACACTTCCTAACAGAGAACCCTTCGGGGGTCAAGGGCATCTCCCGGGACACTTGGAACATGTTCCTTAACTTCACTCAGGTGATCGGCCCCGACCTCAGCAACTACAGCGAAGACGAAGCCTGGCCCAGTCTCTTCGACACCTTTGTGGAGTGGGAGATGGAGCGGAGGGAGAGGGGCGGGGCCGGGGCCGGGGCGCGCAGCTCGGGGCCCCCGGGCTTGTGTCCCCAGGAGCAGACTTAGTGCTCTGTCCCGGGGCGGCGCTGCCCTGGAGCCAGCCGAGGAATGGACCTTTCTGGAAATTACCGAAGATCCGGATATTTTCTACTTTACACCTTTCTCTGCCTTGTATCTGAAAGGGCTCTAAAATGCTGTATCATGTTTTAGGCACTTTCTTCACTTTTTGGTTATTTTGGTTATTTCCTTTTTTTGGGGGGTCCCCCAAAATATTTGAACCTGGCTACATGTTATGTATCTTTTCTTTAAGCCTTCAGACAGAATAAGCCTGCCACTTGTTGCACAAATAGATTGTTTGTGGGGGAGGGCGCCTGGGGGGCGGCGGTCCGCTGAGCTGACGTTAGACACCAGTGCCAGGTCTGCTGTGCACCCTGTTTCAGGGCAGGTCTGTGCTGTGTGTGGTGCTGTTTACATGGTTGGATTGCGGTTGTGATGACTTTTAAAGATTGACACGGAGTTGACTAGCAGTGTTAACTGTTAACCACGTTGCATTAATTCCCTGTGAGTTAAAGCCTTGGAGAGCCGGGCCGCCAAGTGTGTCCTCTGGTGACAGCCCGCCCAGCTCACTTACCCGAGCCCGCGCTCCCGCACTTGCTCACCCCTCTGTCCCCCAGCCCGGCCGGGGCCAGGCAGGGGGCGGTGTTCTGGAGCAGCCCGCAGCCACGGCCAGAGACAGCAGCGCTGCCTCCGCTGGCTGGAAGCGGTCTTGGATGGGTGTTCTTCTTTGATGACATTTTCTGTCTTTTCATGTTGTGAGTGGAAATACCTTTTTTTTCTTTGTTCATTTGCCTTGGAGCCAAAGTTTCTGTTCCTGGTGGTCGGAAACTGCCTGCCAGCCGCCGGACTCGAAGGAAAGCTGTGGCATGGAGCTCTGCTTGATGCTTCCTTAAAAACGTTGAGTATCATCAGCTCACTGTCTGGCAAGTGCAGAAGCCTGGGGCTGGCCCGACCTCTGCCAGACGTAGCGTGTATTTAACAGTAGACGTGTGCCCTTGCCTTCTGCTGCGCCGTGTCGTCGCTCACCCCGGGCGTTATTTATTATCTGTGTTGATGTCAGGCTCATTGGGGTGACGTGATGACTGTTTAGGTTTACATTGCCCTCTTCTTCCCCTCCCCAAATATGTATATGTACATATATAAGATATGTATGTGTTTTACCTATCTAAAATATATATGTACACATATATGTGTCTATATTCCCGTTTGCCTGCTAAAACTGGCCTGAGAGGAGGGAGAGGAGGGCCAGGGAACACCAGGATGGAGGCTTCTGAATCTGAGTGTGGACCATTCTCACTAAAGAGAAGATGAATTTTCTCAGCTCTTTCCTCACAAGAGGGAGGCCCAGTTCCCCAGACGCCGCGCTCACTCCCGGGGGCCAGCCTTGGACGCGCTGCCCAGGAGCTGACTGTCCTACCTCTTCAGTGGAGGGCTTGTCCTTTCCCCTCGGCCATGTCCCCGAGCCTGTGCTGGAAGGGTGGGCAGGAACTTGGGAACAGGTGGAAAAGGGAATCTTTTAAATAAACGTATAAAACACTTACATTTTTGAGGTGACGAGTTTGTCCGTGGAGCGTGGGCGTTTCTCCCTGGCCGCCTCGTCTCCCTCCAGGCAGTGTCTCAGCCTGGCAGCAAGTGCTGCTTCCCAGGTCCTTGACTCGCCTCAGGGATTCAGACTCCCGTCTTGACAGACGGTTATCTGAGGAGTTTCTGCCGTCGATGTTTTCCTGAAATTGACATTGACAGGGAATGTCATTGGAGTTTGCTGTTCGTTGCCTCTCGAGGGTGGATGGGGAACTTGAACGTCAGCCACAGCCATCAGCAATACCGCTGGGAAGCTGGCGAGGGTGGGGTCTCAGGCCCGGTGTCTGTCTGCCTTCACTTAGCCTGACACAAGATCCTTGTATAGTTTCTAGGGACCCCAGCTGGTTCTGTGGGTTCAGCTGTAGTCAGCATGCCCAAACTGAGTTCTTAGGGAGACCACCTTCTCATCCAACTGTCTGCAGCCTCCTGGTTTTCCCAATTCTGAATTGGGGAGGGGAGGGCAGGTGCCCCTAGCCAGTGCACAGGAGCGGGAGCCCCAGGTCCTGAGGACCCGGAGGACTGCCCCCCTCCCCAGCCTACAAGAAGGCGTCCCCTGCGTTAGGTGGACTCGAGTGAGCGGGTTTTGTTTTTAATTGTTCATCTTCCTGGGCCCACACAAGAACCATTTTTACAAGTTTTCAATTATATTTTCAATGATAATTATTACAAAAATGCAAATGAGGACCAGAAAAGGGCGCAGTCAGGGAGGGACTTGCGAGTTGGCGTCCCTGACCGAAGTTGGGTGGCGGCTCGGCCGGCGCTGGACCCTCGTGCCCACAGGACGCAGGCTTGCTGCGGAGGGACCCACGGAGGGCGTGCAGGGCTTTGTTATGCTTCTGGGAAAGGAAACCCCTTTCTCTGACCCTAGAAATAGGTTTGCGACTTAGCAGGAATGATGTGGAAGAGGCCAAATGCAGGCCCCTCAGCCAAGCCAGGGCACCCTTCCCTCCGCCAGCACGGGGTGTGGAGGGCAGGATGCGGATGCCATTTTGAAAATAGGCCAATATCTGAGGGTGACGACAAACTCAGTTACTGTGTTGGCAAATGCGCTGGTTTTGGCGAATGGTGTGTGAGCTTGTCTCACAGCGGGCGATCAGAAAGCTGGATGGGGTGGTGTTGCTTCATTGAGTTGCTTTCCCCATCCCTGCAGATGTGAACACACGGTTAGCCCACCTCCAGCAATGGCACTGCTGGGCGTCAGCGGGCTGCCTCAGCAGTGCCCCTCATCCGTGCTGCATGGACCCACTTGTATGAGTGGGTTCCAAGACTCCATACTGAATCTTGGTAAGAAAAATCTAGAGCTGAGTGAAGATCCAAATTTCAACCAAGCTCCCAGGCCTGGGGAAGTCAGTTGAAAATGTACAAGGCATAGTTTTTAATATTAACAGGGTTAAGCCACACAGTATTAATTGGTCTTTGAAACAGTACTGGCCGCCCAGGGGCTGGAGCCCGCAGAGTGTGGGACTCCACCGCTCAGGTGGCCTCATATATTAGCCGAGGCCACATCGTGTTAGACAGAGGTGGGACGTCACAGGGATAAGGACTTGGGTGTAAAAGCTTAAAAGCTAAAGCAGATCTGCCTTTAGCCAGTATGTGTGCTACAGGAGCGTCTTCAGTGCGGTGCGGCCCAGGAGGAGACCCAGGCACACAAGTGCACGGCGAGGCTGGAGGGGTGCTGCCAGGCTGGCTTTGTCAGCTGCCTGCGTTTCCACTCTCCTGGTCTCTGGCTAGTGAGGACTTAACCGTCTTGGTAACGGACGCCAGCTGAGAGGACTCTTGCAAGTCATCACATACTGATCTGTCAAGTGTTCCTTGGGACGCATTTGAGGACATGTGAAATGGACCGCTTACTCCAGTCTGTTTCCCTGCATGGTACTGAGGGGTTCCCACCCTCCCTGCAGTTGGGAAGCTGTAATTGTGGCATTTATTTAGAGTAACCTGGCCTGGCCTGCATGTCAGTGAGGCTGTGGCGGTGTTTTCCTTATTGAGGGACAGAACAGATGCTTGAGCTCTGGTTCAGCAACCAAGATGGATCCGATGGCTCTGAGCGGCCATCAGGTGCTGGGCATCACCTCCTCCGCTCCGCTCCTCTCGGAGGCTCAGCCTGCTCGCACTGCCCGCTTCCCCTGCCCGCTCCCTCCCCGCCGCTCCCTCCCCACGGCCAGCACAGGTCTTGGAATTGCCAAAGGAAGCCGATCAGCTGCTGGGCCCCAGCACACATTTATTCTGGGAGAAGTGTCTTCCCTCTGACCTGGCCCCAGCCCAGAGTCTGGGATTAGTTGCTCATGCCCGTTGCACTAATGAATGATTCTAGGTTTCACAGGGGGATTTGAAGCAGTAGGCAAAGGGGGCTTGGGTGAGTTGGTCTTACAGACACCCTGCCTTACCCGCTGAGGTGATGAGTCCACTACTCACGTGACCCTCCACCTTTGTGGATTCCTCTTGGTTTGTGATCAGTGTTTCTAAGGTTGTACAAACTTGTTGACTGAAATCAATACTTTTGTTTGTATTCTCTGCACTGTTATGCTCTCCAAATGGCCCACTGAATATTTTTATTAACTTGTTACACACATTTTTTGTCTTTGTCTAATTATTTCTTTTGATGGTCTTTTATTTGGAAGGTTACCTGCTGTTGCGTTTAATAAATTTGTTTACTTGACAATTCGGGGGGGGGGGGGAGGGGGCAATAAAAAACAGTGGCTTTATTCTTGGGCAAGATTTACCCCGTGGTAAATCTTCCCACATGATATTGGATAGCAGTTCCTATGCTTTGGAAAGTCCAGATAGGATAGGACCCAGACTCTCCCACTCACCAAGCTTAATTGCCTTTGGGGTCCCAGTACTTTAGGCAAAAGCAAACGAGCCCTCACAGGGCCACTCCCTAAGTAAGTGTGACCTCAGCCAATGGCGTGGATTCCCATGAGGAACAGGAAGTAAGTGTGAGCTCTGTGCCGAATGGTGGCAGCCCTCAGGGTGGCAGTGATTAAGGCAAAGGAGACAAATTGAGCTGTCAGGTGCCGCTGCTGGGTCACCTTTGTCAGGTGAGTGAAATCGGTTTCCTTTTCTCACCTGTAAAATCAGAAGACTGTCATTTCCATTAGAGTGTGAGGATTACGAAGTATGTACAAAGCACCTAAGGTGTGTAAGTTTAAGGTTTCCAAAAGGATGTCCGGTGAGTGTCCAGAGACTAGGCAAGGGGTAGGCATGGCACACATGCCCTTTCCCAGGCCCCCGCCCCTCTTCTAGCTCGACTCCCCTCTCTGCCAAATTTGGGGGAGATGGAAGGCTTAGACTAACATGGTTCCTGATGGCCCCATCTGGCTCTGACATAGGAGTCTGATGAGGGTCGACTACTCATGACCTTTGGCCTCCTTTCCTTGCTTTCTGTCTGGTTACTGTTTATGTTCAGGGAAGTGATCGGCCAGCCACTCACGTGGAGGCCCTGTTGGCCTCCCCAAAGATGGCCAGCCTCATGCCGGCATCTCAGTGCAGCGCTGGGATGAGATGTGCTTTTCTGTTTCCTTCCTGGTGGGAAGGCCCGGGAGACATGCTGTGTCCTCTCCAGCCAAGAAGAGGGGAAAAGTTTTCTCAGTGCGCTGGAATTCTTTCCTCCAGGTTGAGTTTGGAAGGAAATCTAGAGGGCGGTTTTCCCCTCACTTGAAAAGTAAACCTCCAGAACATGTACTTACCCCATTCTTGGGCTCCTGTCTTCTGCACGAGCCCCTCTGCGCCCCTCCCGCCCCCCCCACACCAGGCCTTACAGAGTGAGGTGTGGGGAATAGCAAAGTGAAGATTGGTGCTTGTGCAGAGCCCAGAGCTATTCAGAGTGCTTTGCTGACACACAAGTTTCAGGTCAGTGAGGGCAAGCAGCTTGTGCTACGTTATCAGGCGAGTTATCAGGCGAGCGCACCTGCCGGGGCTGTTCCAGCAAGAGAGGCGGGCCTGCTGCCGCAGCGCGAGAGGCCGTCAGCCGCCTGCGCACTGGCCGCGTCCTTCCTCAGTCCACCACAGCAAGGCCCGGGTGGGCTCTGGAAGCCATTCTCTAGTTCTAGGTCCGGAAGGTCGGTCTGCCTGGGAAGGGAAAGGAGAGGCCAGGAGCCAGGCCAGCCCTCCACTTCCTTTGCTCTGACTCCCGCGGATGCCCGTCCTCTGAAAGCCATGGCCCTCGCCCGGGTTTAACTTGAGAAAGGCCTAGTGGAGGACGGCAGCAGGGCCGGCAGCGGCCAGGCGCCCAAAGGTAGTTTGTCATCCCGTGGTGATGGGACTCTCCGTGGGCCCTGCCTGTGTTTATTTTGGGAGGTGCTGCTGAAATTACTAGTGAATTAAAATATGAAGCTACAGAATAATGTGGAACTAGTGTACGACAAGACAAGAAAAACACGACACCGGCTCTTATATAATAAGACTATATAATGGACTTACATAATAAAGAAGGCATTGTCTTTTAGTGGGTAAGTAAAGATAGGGAATTGGGTAAAATCTAAATTTGGGGGGAAAGTTACCACAGCCAAAATAAATTCCAGGAGGAATAAAGATATACCATGGTAAGTTTAACCATTAAAAATACATATACTTGCTAGTGGATATTAAATTGATCTCTATCAAGACTTTCTCAGCAAAATAAGGGAAGAAGAGATCATAAAAGAACAAACTTCTAAAACTTAAAAAAACAAATTGGAAACATTTCTGCAATTGGCAAATAGACACAATCCATAACACCTTGAAAGCTCAGTGTGGAAAAGCACTTCACTAAACATGGGCAAAGGGTATTGATAACTCACTGAAGAAAACAGCCAAAAAGCTTCTGGAACAAATGGTAGATAGCTATCTGAAGGGTACAAAAAACCCAGAAGGTAAGCCTCTAATGAAAACCATTTTTGGCTTATCAAATTGACAAATATTTGAAACAAATCCATGAAAAACTTTTCTGGGATCAAAAGCCCTTCAGTGCTCCTCCTCTAACCCGTCATCCACCGCTAGGAATTGTCACGGTGCAGGACGGGCCAGAGGCAGGTGCGGGGACGGGAGGGGCCGCCTCACCTGGGAGCCACTTCAGTGGCAACAGGGAACGCTGAGCAATGGGCGCGCCTCAGCTGGAATATTGGCAGCTATTAACTCTGCTTTTGTTTTTGTGTGTGTTTTTTTTAATATATTTTATTTTTTACAGAGAGGAAGGGAGAGGGATAGAGAGCTAGAAACATCGATGAGAGAGAAACATCGATCAGCTGCCTCCTGCACACCCCCCACTGGGGATGTGCCCGCAACCAAGGTGCATGCCCTTGACCGGAATCGAACCAGGGACCCTTCAGTCCGCAGGCCGACGCTCTATCCACTGAGCCAAACCGTTTTCGGCTTAACTCTGCTTTTGAATGATGGAAAATTATGACAGAAAATGGTAAAATAGTGACAGTCAACTCTGGTGGGACTAGATGGGATTTTAACTTGTCTGTACTTTTCAAGTCTTCGTTATTCCTTATAATAGGGAAGAGCTTACTTACAAAAGGGGGGCAAAGGGAAAGGGCGCTGACCATGGCCGAGTGCCCTGAACGACCCCACTATGGTGAGGAGGCCAGAAGAGTTGTATAAAAGCCCTTGGAATTGCTCCCCGCCCCCCCCCCCCCCCAAAGAGGTGTTGCTTCTCCAGCAGCCGCCTTGGTGTGGGAGGGAAAGCGCACAGATGCACTGAGGAATGGAATGTGTGTTTTGCCAGAGGCAGCCCTGGCTTCCAAAAGGCGGGAGTGTCCGTGAAAGAGTGTGTACAGACTAGGGCCCCAGAGGGCTGTGTCCTGCCCGTTGCTGCAGAGTTCTGGAGATGGCCCATGAGGGACCTCCAGTCCCACCCATCCCGAAGGAAATTGCCTTGTCACTTCCAGACTCGTCCTGGGAACACAGGGAGCTCTCACGTGCTGTGGGGTCTCACACGTGGGAGAGGCTCCTCAGTATAATGTCATTTACAAGGTGGGCTTTCCATAAGTTTTGAAGTAGGTATTAACGTCCCATTTTAAAAGTGAGGAAACTGAGGTTCAGAGGGAAAATAATTCATATAGCACACTATTCTGTCAACTTCCACAAACGATCTTTACATTTTTACAATAATCCTTGAGAGTAAAGACTTCCTCATTTCGTACAGCTGAGGAAATGGACTCACACGAGGTGAAGTGACTCGCTCAGGAGGCGCCACCCCAGGCCTGTCCACACCCAAAGGCAGGCACTCGCGTCCCCCAGGACTAGATTCCCAAGAGGTACGCAGTGCCCAGCTCCCACCGCTCGGAGGCCAGCGGGACAGGAGCCCGCAGCGCTGCTGGCTTCGGAGCTCTCCGGGCTGCAGGGAGGCTGCCGCTGAGCCTGGGAACCTGCCTCTCCAAGGAGCTTCAGGGGGCAGTGTCCCAACCCAAATCCAGCTCTTCCGTTCGGGCTCCTGGCTCCGGCTCTCAGGGACCTGAGAAGGTACATGGAAAGGGTGAAACTGCCTCAAAGGCCCAAACTTGACAGTTAATTCTGCACAGAATTTTTTTCTAATTAGAAAAGCACTATATTGATGCTACACACAGAAAACGGGTAAAACCTAATGCCGGTCTCATAACCAGAGAGAAATACTGTGATAATCTTGCCATACAGTCTGCCCAGTTTTTGTTCCAAGCCTGTGCATGTTCTTGTATCTTTTCTTCCACATAAACAGACTCTTCTCTAACCTCCATACTTCATACGACGTATGTGAATGCATGCTCTCACCTTCACAGCGGTCCTGTGAGATCGGGATCATCACCCCAAGCACTGAGGTGAGGTCAGACAACAGATTCACAGGAAAGCGGGTTTGGGCTGAGCAGCCTGGTCTGGAGGTGTGCTGCGCTTCCGGCAGGAACGCCCGCATCAAACTGAAGATTTTCACCCGGCACAGGAAACCATCCCCACGGGAGAACATATGTGCCAATGACATAGCTGACCAGGGGCTAGCAGCCAAAACTCATAGAAACCTTATAAACTCAACACCAAAGTAAACAATCCAATTAAAAATGGGCAAAAGACAGGAATAGACTTCTCCAAAGAGAACATACAGATGGTCAACAGACAAGGTACTCAACGTCATTAATCGGAGAGATGCAAATTAAGACCAGGATGAGATACCACCTCACAATGGCTTCCATCGACAAGGCAGCGAGCCAGTGCTGGGAGGACGCGGGAAAGGGAGCCCTCGCGCACTGCGGGGAGAGTGCGGCCGGGCGCCGCTGTGGGAAGCATATGGAGTGACAGAGACGCCTCAATATAATGGACTAATTTGGGCGAGGAGGTGTCCGTTAAAGCGGAAAGGAGGTTTTCAGAATGCGTATGTTAAAAAATAGGCCAATTAACCTGTTTTTACTTACGTAGACACATTTGTGTAATTAAAATTATGTATAAAACGTTTTCTATATGTGTTACTGTAATTTTTTTTTAAATCCTCACCTGAGGGTATTTTTCCATTGATTTTTAGGGAGAGTGGAAGAGAGAGGGAAAGACAGAGAGAAACATCGATGTGAGAGAAGCATTGATTGGTTGCTTCCTGCATGAGCCCCGACCCACGCCCAGGCTGGGGAGGAGCCTGCAACCAAGGTATATGCCCTTGACCAGAATTGAACCTGGGACCCTTTGGTCCGCAGGCTGACACTCTATCCACTGAGCCAAACCGGCCAGGCTGTGTTACTATAATTTTAAATTTACACTGAATAGGTCTAGTAACTGCACGCATTCACCAGTCACCACAAGTGAACAAATGCATGGCTGGGGCATGGCCTAGCGCACCTGGGAACATTGCCTGCACATGACAACGGAGCAATCACCACGCACAGTGTGGTGGGATCACATGCTAATCATTCGCTGGATGTCGTTTACGAGTGGTGCCTTGGTTAAATACTTAGACTGTAGTTGTAGATACGTAGTATCTATCAGTCCTCAACTGTGCATGTAAACCCCTTCTCGTACTTCCACCATTTTTTCATTTCTGTGGCCTGCTTGTCTCCAGAGTTAGGATCCCAGGATTCATAAGAAATAAGAACATAATGTTTACAAGCTAGGAGGGAAAACAGAGACCCCAATTTTTCAATATGGATTAAATACGACACTATATGCTAATGTATGAGCAATTTTGTCAGGATACTATCATAATATAAAACAAACCTACGCCAAAGTAGCGTTGGCTAAGAACTTTAGCTAAATCTCCTCCTGCTCTCTGACACAGCGGTGATGTGTCCATACCATGCAGAGGCGTCCCGAGGAGGAAAGGACCAGGAGGAGCAGCCAGAGGGTGGGGAGGAGGGCGCAAGGCTCCGGTGCAAGGCCAGTGAACAGGCACGTGCACTCGGCAAGCTGAGTCCTGCCCAGGGGCTTCTGCTCCGAGACGCAGCGGGCCAGCGCTCCAGCCGTCCCTGCACACCTTGAGTTGGATCCTGTGATTCCTGAGAAGCTTTCCTTAAAAAAAGGAATGGAGCCGAAACCGGTTTGGCTCAGTGGATGGAGCGCCGGCCTGCGGACTCAAGGGTCCCGGGTTCGATTCCTGTCAAGGGCATGTGCCTTGGTTGCGGGCACATCCCCAGTGGGGGGGGTGCAAGAGGCAGCTGATCGATGTTTCTCTCATCGATGTTTCTAACTCTCTATCCCTCTCTCTTCCTCTCTGTAAAAAATCAATAAAATATATAAAAATTAAAAAAAAAACATTTAAAAAAAAAAGGAATGGACAGGCTAGGAGATGAACAAGTTTTCTTCCCTGGAAAGTCATTTCAAAAGAATATTTTTTAAAAAATTAGTATATGCTCACTTGTAGAAAGGTTAATAAGCAAGCAAGAAATTAAAAATTAACCCTAGTCCCACCATCTGGAGATCATCACTTTACATCTTAGTAAGTATCCTTTCCTATTTTTTATTATATTCACTTATAGTTCCTTTTTATAAAAAGGCAGTCATGAGCTGCGACCCCCTGAACACCGGTCCCCAATTGGTGCAAACACACAGATTCAAAGGAGCTCTTCACTCCACCACGGAAAGGTCAGATTTCGCTGGGGATAAGGTGAGGTTTCTCGTCCCGGCGGCGGGAGAGAGAAACGCTAGAGCTGCGGGAGCTGGAGGACCAGGGAAGTCTGTGCCTAGAAAAATCCCTGGCTGTTGGGGCTGCTGTGATCCGTGAATGTGGAAGGGAGTCCTCAGAGCTGCTAACAGAAGGGATCTCTAAAAAGCAACCCATTTTGATCTGACGTGGAGGGTCAGACTGAGAATTTCAAAGGAGTGCAGGCTGCTTAGTCTTGCACGCAGACCCACTTTCCACACACTTGGGCTTTTTCCGATTCTGATTACTAAGCCCAACACATAGGAAAACCCAGGTGGGGATACTCTGAGAGACTGCAGGGGAAAGTGGTTTTTCTGGAACCTGGGGATCAGAACTGGGAGTGACCATCGGAGAGGCAGCTCTGAGGTGCACACCTCAACAAACTGGTATTGAGTTGCGACAGGGAAAGAAGCCTAGAGAGGCCTGGAAGTCAATCCAGAAACACTGCCACCCCGGGGCTGAATCACAAATTGTCTCTGGTGTAAGCAAAAGTAAATACGAGAAATTAAGACACTGCCCGTTAAAAATCAGGAGGAGCAGTGGAACGCACAGAACTGCAATACTGTCCGGACTGGGAAACAGGTGTACCAAACAGAACAATAGAGGAAGTGAATGACCGTCACTACTGCACATTTTATTTTATTTTTATTTATTTTATTTTAATTTATTTTTTATTTTCATTTTTTGCATCTTTTACTTAAGAAACTAAATTTTTTTCTTTTTTCCTCACTCAATTTTCACCTTTTTAATGATTACATTTTTATTTTCAATCAGCATTATTATTACTACTATTTTACCTTTTTTTTTTTTAAGTGTCATTTTATTTTCTCTTTGTTTTACTTTGGGATTAGTGTCCTACATTCTATTTTCATCTTTCCTTTAGCATCGTTTTACCCTATCTCACGCTAACTTTATGCCATCAACTCTCTTCCTAACCTTTCCCCTTTTGGTCTCCTGTTTATATTAACCCTTTTGGGCTTTAGATTTTCCCTATTCTTTCTGTTTACCCCCTGCTAAAATGTCACACTACTTATATATCTAATCTCCAATTCCCTGCTCCAAGTCCATTCACACCTCTCTCTACGCTATCTTAACTAAAAAAAAAAAAAAATTGTTTTTCTCTCTGTCCCTTTGTTGTTGTTTGCTTGAATGTTGATTAGATCGGATTTTTATGCTTTTTTGTGAGATTGTTTTGCTTATTCTTTGTTTGTTTGTTTTTTGTTAGCTTTGTTTTTGTTTGTTTTTTACTTCTGTTTTCCCTTGCTGTGCTTGATATTAGTTGTTGTTTATAGTTTGTATTAATCTCCAGGTTCGTGTTGCTGGCATTTGCTGGGATTAGTGGTTGTTCTACTGGAGTTTTCTCCCCATATATATAGTTTGTTCCCCTTTTCTCTCTTAGTCTCATTCTTGTCTCTCTTACTTTTTTTTTCCTTTTCCCAAGTTCATTTTCACACTCCTTTTTTTGTTCTTTCTTTTTACTCTTCCTCTCCTATCCCCTAATTTGTCTTTCTCTGGTGGTCACCTTTATTAGAGGTTATTAATATCGTGAATACAATTCTGTTCAGTGCCTTGTGTGTTGTACCTGGTTGTGTTGTATTTTGTGCCTTTAAATCAATGCAGGAGAGAGAGAACTACATAACCAGACATCTGGAGAAGAGAGACCATGGGGAGACAAAGAAACAGCCCACATAGGCAAGAAAAGCAGGCATCACCAGAAAAGGAAGTAAACGAATTAGAGGCCAGCAACCTATCAGAGAAAGAATTCAGAGAAATTGTCATAAGGTGGCTGAAAAGAATGGAAGACAAATTCGACAATATGAGTAAGAACCAAGAGGAAATGAAGAAGAACCAAGAAGAAATGAAAAATGACATCGCTGCTGTAAAGAACTCAATAGAAAGCATCAAGAGTAGACTAGAATAAGCAGAGGACCACATAAGTGAGCTAGAAGACAAGATGGAAAAAAAATACCCAAGTAGAGCAGCTTCTAGGAAAAAAAGATTAGAAAGCGGGAGGAGAGCCTAAGGGAACTTTGGGACAACACGAAACAAAACAACATCCGAATAATAGGGGTGCCAGAAGGAAAGGAAACTGAGCAAGGAATAGAAAACCTGTTTGAAGAAATAATGACAGAAAACTTCCCTGATACGGGGTAGAAAAAACCCACACAAATCCAAGAAGCTCGCAGAGTCCCAAGCAAAATGAACCCCAAAAGACCGACGCCAAGGCACATTATAATTAAATTGGCAAACACCAATGACAAAGTAAGAATCTTAAAGCGGCCAGAGAGAGACAGAAAGTTACATACAAAGGAACCCCCATCAGACTAGCAACTGATTTCTCAACAGAAACTCATCAGGCCAGAAGGGAATGGAATGAAATATACAAAGTCATGCAAAGGAAGGGTCTCAATGCAAGAATCCTGTACCCAGCAAGGCTATCAATCAAAATTGAAGGTGAAATCAGGAGCTTCACAGAAAAAAAAAGGACTAAGGGAGTTTATCACCACCAAACCAGCAATGCAAGAAATGCTAAAGGGTCTGCTGTAAAAACAAAGAAATAGGAAGCAAAGAAGGAACACAGAGGTAAAGAATAAAAATGGCGACAAATAAGTACCTATCAATAATAACTTTAAATGTAAATGGATTGAATGCCCCAATCAAAGACACAGGGTAACGGGGTGGATAAGAAAACAAAACCCATATATCTGCTGTCTACAGGAAACCCACCTCAGAAAAAAAGACGCATACAGACTGAGAGTGGAGGGATTGAAAAAGGTTTTCCAGGCGAATGGAAATGAAAAAAAAGCTGGGGTAGCAATACTTATATCTGACAAATTAGATCTCAAAGTGAAGGACATAACAAGAGATAATGAAGGCCACTTCATAATACTAAAGGGAGCAATCCAACAAGAAGAAATAACTCTGGTAAACATATATGCACCCAATACAGGAGCACCAAAATACATAAAAAAAAACTCCTAGAAGATATCAAAGGAGAGATTGACAGCAATACAATCATAGTAGGAGACTTTAATACCCCACTATCACCATTGGACAAATCCTCTAAACAAAAAAATCAGCAAAGAAACATCAATCCTAAATGACTCACTAGACCAGATGGAATTAATATCTTCAGAACATTTCACCCCAAAGCCACAGAATATACATTCTTCTTAAGTGCACATGGGTCATTTTCAAAGATAGACCATATGTTAGGACATAGGCAAAGTCTCTCCAAATTCAAGAAGATAGAAAACATATCAAGTATCTTCTCAGATCACAGTGGCATAAAACTGGAAATCAACTACAATAAAAACAATCCAAAGAAACCAAACACATGGAGACTAAACAGCATGCTATTAAACAATGACTGGGTTACTAGAGATATCAAGGAAGAAATAAAAAACATCATGGCAACAAATGACAATGAAAACAAAACAATCCAAAATATATCGGACACAGCGAAAGCAGTCCTGAGAGGGAAGTTCATAGCTCTACAAGCCTACTGCAAAAAAACAAGAAACAATGGTAATAAATTACCTAACCCAACAACTCAAAGAGTTAGAGAGAGAGCAACAATAAAAGCCCAGTGTAAGCAGAAGGAAGGAAATAATAAAGATCAGAGCGGAGATAAACGACATAGAGACCAAAGAAACAATACAAAAGATCAACAAAACCAAGAGCTGGTTCTTTGAAAGGATAAACAAGATTGATGAACCTCCTGCCAGGCTCACCAAGAAGCAAAGAAAGAGGACACAAATAAACAAAATCAGAAATGAAAGAGGTGAAATAACAACAGACCCTGCCGAAATACAAAAGATTGTTACAAAATACTACGAACAACTCTATTCCAACAAACTGGACAACTTGGAGGAAATGGACACATTCCTAGAAAAGTATAACCTTCCAAAACTCAATCAGGAAGAATCTAAACAGCTCAACAGGCCAGTAACTATGGAAGAAATTGAAGCAGTCATCAAAAAGCTTCCAGCAAACAAAAGCCCGGGGCCAGAGGGCTTCACAGGAGAGTTTTACCAAACATTCAAGGAAGAACTAAAACCTATCCTCCTCAGACTACTCCAAAAAATTCAAGAGGCAGGAACACTTCCAGGCTCCTTCTATGAAGCCAGCATCACCCTAATACCAAAACCAGACAAAGACGACACAATGAAAGAGAATTACAGGCCAATATCCCTCATGAACATAGATGCCAAAATCCTCAACAAAATTCTTGCAAATCGGCTCCAGTAGTACATCAGAAAGATCATACACCATGACCAAGTAGGATTTATCCCAGGAATGCAAGGATGGTACAATATCCGCAAATCAATAATCGTGATACATCACATAAACAAATTGAGAGATAAAAATCACATAGTCATGTCAATAGATGCAGAAAAAGCATTTTACAAAATCCAACACCCTTTCTTGATAAAAACTCTCAACAAGGTGGGAATAGAAGGATCATATCTCAACATAATAAAAGCTATATATGTTAAATCCACAGCAAACATCATACTCAATGGGCAAAAACTAAAACCATTTCCCCTAAGAACAGGAATAAGACAGGGATGCCCACTCTCACCACTCCTGTTTGACATAGTACTGGAAGTATTAGCTATTGCAATTAGACAAGAAGAAGAAATAAGAGGCATCCAAATTGGAAAAGAAGAAGTAAAGCTGTCCTTATTTGCAGATGACATGATATTGTACATAAAAAAACCCAATAGACTCCATCAAAAAACTAATAGCCTTAATAAATGAATTAGGCAATGTAGCAGGATACAAAATTAACGCCAAGAAATCTATGGCATTTCTATACACCAATAGTGAACTTACAGAAAGAGAGACTAAAAAAGCAATCCCATTAACCATCACACCAAAAAAAACTAACATACCTAGGAATAAACTTAACTAAGGAGTTAAAAGACCTATACACGGAAAACTACAGGACACTGAAAAAAGAGATAGAGGAAGACGTAAAAAGATGGAAGAACATACCATGTTCATGGATTGGTAGAATCAACATCATTAAAATGTCCATACTACCAAAAGCAATCTACAGATTCAATGCACTCCCCATCAAAATACCAATAGCATATTTCACAGACTTAGAAAGAACTCTCCAAAAATTCATCTGGAATAAAAAAAGACCCCGAATAGCCACAGCAATCCTGAGAAAGAAGAATAAAGTAGGTGGGATCTCAATACCAGATTTCAAGCTGTATTACAAAGCCACTGTTCTCAAAACAGCCTGGTACTGGCACAAGAACAGACATATAGATCAATGGAATAGAATAGAGAACCCAGATATCGACCCAAACCACTATGCTCAATTAATATTTGACAAAGGAAGCATGAACATACAATGGAGTCAAGACAGTCTTTTCAATAAATGGTGTTGGGAAAATTGGACAGATACATGCAAAAAAATGAAACTAGATCACCAACTTACGCCATACACAAAAATAAACTCAAAATGGATACAGGACTTAAACATAAGACGGGAAACCATAAAAATACTAGAGGAATCCACAGGCAACAAAATCTCAGACATATGCCAAAAGAACTTTTTCACTGACATTGCCCCTAGGGCAATGGAAGCTAAAGAGAAAATTAACAAATGGGACTACATCAAAATAAAAAGCTTTTTTACAGCAAAAAGAAACCATCAACAAAACAACAAGAAAGCCCACTCTATGGGAGAACATATTTGCAAATGGTATCACTGATAAAGGTTTAATCTCCAACATCTACAGGCAGCTTATGCAACTTAATAAAAGGAAGATAAATGATCCAATAAAAAAATGGGCAGTGGACCTAAATAGAATCTTTTCGAAAGAAGACAGAAGGAAGGCCAAAAGACACATGAAAACATGCTCAAAGTCACTAATTATCCGAGAGATGCAAATCAAAATGACAATGCAGTACCATCTCACACCTGTCAGAATGGCTATCATCAACAAATCAACAAACGACAAGTGTTGGCGAGGATGCGGAGAAAAAGGAACCCTCGTGCACTGCTGGTGGGAATGCAGACTGGTGCAGCCACTGTGGAGAACAGTATGGAGTTTCCTCAAAAAACTGAAAATGGAACTCCCATTTGACCCAGTAATCCCACTCCTGGGAATATATCCGAAGAAACTAGAAACACCAATCAGAAAGGATATATGCACCCCTATGTTCAGAGCAGCACAATTCACCATAGCTAAGATTTGGAAACAGCCTAGGTGCCCGTCAGCAGATGACTGGATCAGAAAACTGTGGTACATCTACACGATGGAATACTATGCTGCCATAAAAAAGAAGGAATTCTCATCATTTGCAGCAACCTGGATGGAATTGGAGAACATTATGCTGAGTGAAATAAGCCAAGCAATGAAAGAAAAATACCACATGATCTCACTCATTAATGGATAATAAAGAACATTATAAACTGATGAACAAAAAGATAGATACAGAGGCAGTAAAGCATCGAACAGTCTGTCAAATTACAGCAGGAAGATTAGGGAGAGGTGGGGGAGATAAGAGATCAACCGAAGGACTTGTATGCATGCATATACGCATAACCAATGGATGCAAAACTCTGGGGGGTGAAGGCATGTATGGGAGTGGGGTGGGGGAGGCGATGGTAAGATATGTACACATATAATACCTTAATAAAAAAAATAATAAAAAGAAAAAGAAAAAGAAGAGTGTAAAAAACAAAACACACAGTAAAACAATGGCTACCCTAAAATTGAAAATAAAACTATGTGTATGTCTTCACATGTGCACATGTTTCCATTCTTCTGAGAAGTCCTGTAGATTTCAGCAGATCTTTAAAAATGACCATAATTGCCAAAATATGTAAGAAGAAATGTTTCAGCCCAAATAGTGATTCTAGTGAGAAAACAGTTATCACAAAAAGACAAAAAAAAAAAAATAGGAAATACATTTATTTCCATTTTGACTAGATTTCTCATTTTCATGGTTCAAAATAGAGTATTCAGAGAAGTTTCCTTCCTTCCCCTACCCACATCATCCTGATTTTCCTCCACATAGAAAATCATGTTACAGTACTTTCCCCTCATCCACTGAAAATAACTTCCAAGACCCCCTACTGGTGCCTAAAACCGTGAATCATACCAAACCCCACAGATATTATGATTTTTCCTTTACATACTTACACACCTATGATAAAGTTTAATGTATAAATTAGGCATAGTAAGAGATTAACAACAATAACTAATAGTAAAATAGAATAATTGAAACAATATACAGCAATAGCAGTAATGTGAATGTGGTCTTTCTACCTCTGATAATTTATCTGATATGGACAGCTACTGAGTGAAGAACACGCAGCATGGATCCACTGGACAAAGGATTGATTGATGTCCCAGGGACAGAGTGAGATGGTGGGAGGTTTTATCACACTACTCAGAATGGTGTGCAATTTAAAACTTACGAATTGTTTATTTCTGAAATTTTCCATCTAATGTTTTTGAACTGCACTTGTCAATAAATCATTAAAACCACAGATAAGGTTGGACCAGTGTACCAGTTTTTGCAACTTCCTGAATGTATTCTATATATCTTTATGTGTATATTATATAGGCAAATGTATATCCATATACACATATGGGATGTACTAATATATATAGATAAAATATGTATTACATTAAAATAGAGAATTATGTATTCATGAATGTATATATGCTTTTAGCCAGAGAGTAGTGTACTATAGACAGTATTCTCTACTTTCTTTCACTTAATATATTCCTATTGAGGCATAAAAATATTCCTCATTATTTCTTAAGGCTCTTAATATTCCTACTCATGGATGAACCATAATTTATTTAACCAGACCCTCAATTATAATCATCTTGGTTATATAAATATTATGGCAACTGAAGAAATAAGCTTGACCATGGATAAATTTGTACATGTAAACTATGTGGAAAATAAGTTCTAATAAATTAAATTGCTGGGGAAAAAAAAAAAGGCAGTCATGATGCATATGCTACTTTCTTCTTTTTTTAATTTTTTTATTAAGGTATTATATGTGTACATATCTTACCATTTCCCCCCCACCCCACACCCATACATGCCCTCACCCCCCAGAGTTTTGCGTCCATTGGTTATGCTTATATGCTTATATGATCTCTTATCTCCCCCACCTCTCCCTAACCTTCCCCCTGTAATTTGACAGTCTGTTTGATGCTTTACTGCCTCTGTATCTATAATTCTATGACAAGCAAGGTTGCTTCTGTTGATGTGAGTCATTGGAAGGTTAGAGAGCCAGCAGGGCAATGGCGCTGGACGCTGGTACTGTTTAATTCCGGGTTCCAATCTGCGGTCGTGGCGCCCAGCCTCTTCACGGACAATATGTAAGTAGATCAGACCTAATGACAGAGGCTACGGCTCTTCTGTGAAGTCTCATTCCACTGGAGTCTGACAGCTCTAGGGAAAGCTAAGGGGAGGGGGGAAGCACCCAGGGAGGTAGTCCAGAACCTTCTGGTCAGGTTTACACGTTCCTGCATAACACAGCCACTCCTTCACAGCCAGTGAGGTGCGTGTTAGCTCTCTCCCCGGAGGGAGGCACCGAGAGGCCAGGACACAGGCAGGCAGAGGCACCGCGGAGCTACGACACGGCTGTCATTCAGGCTGTCAGCTGCCATCGCCCCTCATCTACTGGGGTCCCTGTGACAACAACAGTCTCTTGCTGACCGGAGGATCCATTCTGCATGACATTAAAGGTAGGCAGGCTGCTGAGCTTTATACTTAAGGTGACCAACACAGTACAATTTCTCTGGGAAGGATGTGCTTAAGGAAGATGAATGGAAATAATAATATCAATCATCATTGTATCGTTTATTGAATGTATACTACATCCCAGTATTCTACTAAGTACCACTAATACGTTATTATTTATTAGCACACTGTATTATCATCTGTGCAGTACTAAGCCATTGTGTATGCACCAATTATCCTTTGCAGTAGCCTCTATTGTCATCCCCCTCCAGAGGGAAAAGCGGAGGCTGAGGTCAGGGAATTTGTCCAAGATGACACAGCCACTGACAGGCAAAGCCAGGGTGCACACCGTGATACAGACTCCAAAACCTTAGCTCTTAGCCACGCTGTGCAGAACTGAGAAACTGTCCTCTGCACACTGGGTGACGGGCAGCAATGTTGAAGGGTGACTTACTAATTAGAAAAAGTGAAACACAAGGGAGTTTAAGCAGGGAAATCCTACTTCTGGTCTTAAATGTACAAAACTAAGCCTAACTGATTATAATTGAGGCAAAGTCTTCAAGGCAACAACAAAACACTTGGTCAAAAAACAGGAGTAATGTACAAAGGCTTCATTAACATAGCAACTAGAGAAAAGTTATGCGATATTTAGTCTTCATCCTAGAGCATAGACCTACGTTTTCTAAAAGGTAAGTGAAAGGGTCTGCTTTCAGTCATTGAAAATTATCCTGGAACCAAATGCGCTGGTTCACTGGTGCATTCGACTCAAGATATCATAGACTAGACCCCAGTTTGCAATGCTCCAGTTGAAAAAGTACTTACCATTCCACAGCCAAGTCCAAAGAGAGGACGGACTTCTGTCTGTTACAGACCATTACATTTGGTAGGTACAAAGTTTGCACACTCAGGAAAACCTAGGAGGAAAGGGAATAAAATATTGCCTTTAGAACCAGAGATGATAAATATCGTTAGACTCATCTTGGAAAAACTGAAATAATACATTTGCTGGACCCTTCTTTAAGTGAGACACTTGAAATACCTACATACAGTATACAAAAGGCTAATATGCTAAGTATCCGAGTGTCCAACTGGTCGCTATGATGCACACTGACCACCAGGGGGCAGATGCTCAATGCAGGAGCTGCTGAGCTGCAGTGATTTGGCAGCGGTGTTTCTCTGGTGACGCACCCCGAAACCAGAGAGGAGGGAGCCCAATTCCTCGCGGGGCTGCGTGATTCCACCTTCAGCCGTGGGTTATGTTGTTGCTGGGGCACTGTCAGCCCCGAATCTGGTTTACTGCTCACTTGCGTTTGTGTTCCGCACCCTGTATGACAGCAACTTTGCAGAGTGCCCTCTCGAACTCCAGGACCCCTTGGGGGATGTCCGAGAGCTGGTTTCAGCCTGAACCCTGCAGCCAGCCCAAGGGACCCCACCTGCCGGAGGGACCCCGCTCACTCTGCAGATGCCCTCTGAGCCATGGCACCACCCCAGGTGCAGCCGGCTGGGGAGGGACCACGGGAGGTTGGCTCCAGGGTGTGTCCAGCCCGTCTTGCCCAGTCCCACCCCGCCGGCCACCTTCTAATTCATTTCCTTTCAATGTGCACGGATCTCTAGTAGATTAAATAAGAGACAATCTGTCTTCAAGTTTTTCTCTACTGCCTTTCAGATTCTGGGAGAATAATGTAGGTTGCTGATATAGGAGAGACAGGGCTTCGATTTCCTGACAGTTACCAAGTACCCAGTCTTCCTCCTATTAGAAAAGAGATTAAAACTAAATTATGGTTAAATCCACAGTCACTAGACCATTTCCAAGGGAGGATGAATAAAGCATGCCCATGACTGGATGTGGCGTTTTTCTTCTCTAAACAAAGCAAGAAAAAGTGGGGATGAGATTCTATACTAGCAGAGATCTAAAAGGGTTTCATGACCAGCAAAAGGTTTATGTGCACCCTGCACCCAACTCTGCCCTGGAAATCTCTCTGAGATCTCTGTCTAGAAATATGCTTCCATTTTCTGAAATCATAGCCTGAAAACTCCCTACAGAAGTTCAGCCATGGGCCTAGGCTGAACTGTTGTGTACCCTAAATCAATAAAAGGCAGGCAGCATAGTCTCCTTCCCTGCTTGCTGGGCTGGAGGCAGGGGCACCTGCCCCACCCCACCCCCCACCTCATGGAAATCCTATGGTATATAAGCCATTTTACAGAGAGCTTTTTCACTTAAATAAATTTACCTGAAAAGGAAATTTGTTTCCAGAATATATAAAGATCTCTAATAACTCAATAGTAGACAGCCCAATTAAAAAATGGACACAGGCCAGGCTGTGTAGCTCAGAGGTTGAGCATCCACCCTTGAACCAATTGGTCATTCTTTGATTCTCGGTCAGGGCACATGCCCGGGTTGCAGGCTTGATCCCCTATGGGGCATGTAGGAGGCAGCCAATTGATGTTTCTCTCTCATTGATATTTCTATCTCTCTATTCCTCTCCCTAAAAATCAAAATCAAACAAATTTTTTTAAAAATAGACACAGGATCTGAAAAGATATGCAAATGGCCAATAAGCAGAAAAAAAGATAGATGGTCAACATCATCAGCCATCAGAGAAATGCATTGTTGTTTCTATTTCTTTATACCTCTCTCTAAAAAATCAATAAAATTTAAAAAATATTTTTAGAAAATGGACACAGGCCCAGCTGTGTCTCCATGGTTGAGTATTGACCTATGAACCAGGAGGTCACGGTTCGATTCCTGGTCAGGGCACATGCCCAGGTTGCAGCCTCGATTCCCAGTTGGGGGGCATGCAGGAGGCAGCCAATCAATTATTCTCTCACCACTGATGTTTCTATCTCTCTCTCCCTCTCCCTTCCTCTCTGAAATCAATAAAAATATATATTTTTAAAAATGGACACAGGCCCTAGCCGGTTTAGCTCAGTGGATAGAACGTTGGCCTGTGGACTGAAGGATCCCAGGTTCGATTCCGGCCAAGGGCACATGCCTGGGTGGTGGGCTTGATCCCCAGGGGGGGTCGTGCAGGAGGCAGCCAATCAATGATTCTCTCTCATCATTGATGTTTCTATCTCTCTCTCCCTCTCCCTTCCTCTCTGAAATTTTTTTTAAATGGACACATGATCTGAAAAGATATGCAAATTGCCAATAAGCAGTGGAAAAGATAGATGGTTGGCATCATTAGTCATCAGAGAACTGCAAATCAAAACCTCAGTGATACTACTTCACACCTACTACGAAGAGTGTAATAAAAGACAGAATAACGGTGCTGGTAAGAATGTGCAGAAACAGAAACGGCAGCCCTCACGCTGCTGGGCGAGTGTGAAACGTGCAGCTGCTTTGGAGAACAGTCTGGTGGTTCCTCAAAAGGTCAAACACAGAGCTACTCCACGACCCAGAGCGTCACTCCAGGTACATGATATACCCAAGAAAAAGGAAAACACGTCCAAACAGAAACGAGTACCTAAATGCTCACAGCAGCATTACTCACTCATAAGAGCCAAAAAGTGGAAACAGGGAATAGGGGGAGGGGGGGATAAAGACACATATGTAACACCTTAATAAAGAAATTAAAAAAATAAAAAAGATGTCCATACTACCAAAAAAAACACACAAACAAAAAAACAAAAAGTGGAAACAACCACCTAAATGTTCATCAACTGATGAGTAAATAAATCAAATGTGGTATATTCATACATCAGCTAGAATTAGAATGAAAATAAATGAAATACTGATACATGTTACAACATGGATGAACCTTGAAACTTCATGTTAAATGAAAAAAGCCAGTCACAAAAGACCATGACTCCATTAACATGAAAAGTTCACAGGAGGTAAATCTAGACAGAAAGTAGATTAGTGTGACTAGGGCTAAGGGCATTGTGGGAGAAACAATAGTATGGGGTTTCTTTGGGGGTGATAAAAGTGTCCTAAAATTGAGTGTGGTGATGGCTATAAAACTCTGTAAAAACATAGTAAAAACTATTGAACTGGGTACTTTTATTTTTTTTGAACTGTATACTTTAAATGGGTGAGTTGTATGGTAGGTTAATTATATTTCAGTAGAGCTGTTTTATTTTAAAAAACACAGAAATTTAACATCACTGTTGTGATTAAGAGGTAATAAAATGAACCCTGGCCAGTATTGCTCAATGGATAGAGTGTTGGCCTGTGCATCAAAGGGTCTTGGGTTCGATTCCTGGTCATGGAAACCTACCTGGGTTGCAGGTTCAATCCCCAGCAGGTGCAGTAGGCAACCAATCGATGTGTCTCTCTCATCGATGTTTTTTTCTCTCTCTCGATCTCCCTTACTTTCACTCTCTCTGTCAATGGAAAAAATATCCTCAGGTGAGGATTAACAAATAAAATTTTTAAAAAAGAAATCAAATCGCTTTTATTAAATTCTTGCCATGTAACCAACCAAGGCTGAGCCCAGACCTGTTCTATTCATTGATTAAAATGGGGGGGGGGGGGCGATTAGAAGTACTGGAGAAGTGTTAAAGACATACTGACTTTTAATATACTAAGAAGAAATGAAAGAAAACTGAAAAAGGAATAACTTTCAGATTAAATATTTAAATGCTATTTAAGGTCATGTTCATGGACTACATCAATTCAGCACTTTACCAACCAGGGCACACATCCTGCACTTTAGGAAATGTTTCAATTCCCCGTTAACAGAAGATAGAACACGGCACTTGGAAAGCAGTCGTCAAAAAAGAACTTTGAACAGTAATGTTTTCAAATAAACTGCTAGATATTCCTACATTGTTACCAACATCAGATTAGACCTAAACCAACCTGTACTGGAAAGTGAAATCTTTTCACTTCCTCCTTGGTGGGCAGGCGTCGGGCCAAGCCCATTTCCTTGGAGCCGTACTTTTGAATGATGGGGTCATTCTGCCGGATGATGCTGACTTTTTAACTGGCAGAAGGCAGAGACCCTGGAATGAGAAGGACATTTGAATGTGTTCTGTTCCACCTGTGTTTGAGGGATCTCAAGGGACGTGGCTCTCATGCTGTGAGGGGTAAGTATGGAGAAATCAGAAGATGTGCGAGCCCCAAGCCAGCCTTAAGGAGCTTGCACTCTGAGACAGTTATGGACACAAGAGAAAACAAGTTACAAACAATGTATAGCGACCACAGCTACAAACCGAAACGGAGGAGAGCACACTGGCTGGGGTGGTCAGCGATGGCTCAAGAGAAAAAAAGATTAGTTGGGTCTTGGAGGAAGAATTCATAGAATTGGTATATCAGACCCATCCATTACAGTGCCTGTCTCTCCGAACAGCCCATTCTAGCAAAAGCTACTCCATCCTTAGCCACTTACCAAAGCACCAGCCTCGCTTAGGAGGGACCCAGCTATAAACTGGCCAATGACGTGCTTGCCAAGACAGGTTCAAAAGTGACAATGGCAGCTAAGCTAGTCAGATTGCTTGCTTCCAGAACTGAACCAGGAAAGACAGAAAACTGACCAGTTAGAAGAAAACAGAGAAGAGAAGCAGCCCTAAGAGGAATAGCGGCCGCTCCTCACTAGAGGCATTTCAGACTGCTGATGGCTTCCTAGCCACAGGGTCCTTCAAGCAATGCCCCTCTCACTTACGGTGGCCTGGATGAGTTTCTGGTCCTTGCAACCAAAAAAGCTAATCTCCTAAGTAGAAGGAGGCAGTCCAGGCCAGACAGAAGTACACAGAGCGCCGCCGGTAAGGCAGCACTAGACCGGTCGGGGGAACACAAAGTCTGAATCGGACAGCAGTACAGGCAACACGCTGAGAGGAGCGTGAGGTAAATTGTGGACCCGGTGACTGTCTAGCTCAAGAGTTTGCACTTTAGGCCATCACTCAATACATAATGGAGAACAACGGACGTTCCTGAGAAGGGACGTGGCATAACCAAACCATATTTTCAGAAAGATCACTCTCAAAGGTATGCAAAAAATGGAGCAGGGATTGAAATGAGCAAAGGCCTGGATTAGGATGGTGGAAGGGATGGAGGAAAAGGAATATGTGGAAGAAACGTTACACAAGAAAAACTGGTAGAGCAGTGACAGAACAATTCAATTCAGTGAACAAAATACTAAAAACAACTCAGTGCTTATGTGCCCTTGACCAGAATCAAACCCGGGACCCTTCAGTCCCCAGGCTGATGCTCTATCCACTGCGCCAAACCAGCCAGGGCTCAGTAAAAAACATTTTAAACAACAGGTGAGGATAAGGACTATGGAGAACAGTAAAGGAGGGAAAGAAGGAGAGCGTTGTGGAGCAGGAAACGGTTACTGTTGCACTGTAATGATCAGGTTAAGTCTCTCTTATAAGCTGACATCTGAACAGAGATTCAGAGGAGCAAAGGGAAGGAGCCATGCAGACTGGGTATGGGGAGCTAAAAGAAAAGCAGTCCTTAAATTCAAGACGGGTGTCTTGCCCCACCAGTGTGGCTCAGTGTTGAGCATTGACCTATGAACCAGGAGGTCACAGTTCGATTCCTGGTCAGGACACATGCCCGGTTGCAGCTTGATCCCCAGTGTAGGGCATGCATATATGCACACACACACATATATATATACATATATATACACACACACTGATGTCTTAAGAGAAAAGGGGATTGGAAGATGGGAGCCTTATTTAGGGATGAGGAAAATGCTTTTAGCTGTGTTATGATTGAGGAATATCCAAGTAGCAACATCCAGCAAGTTATCCAAAATGCAGGCCTGGAATCTGGGACAGCAGGCCTAGAGATAAAAATATAGGATTATCCACAGAAAAGTATATGGTATCTTGGAAAGAATAGATGGACATTCCAAAAGAAGATCAGAGAGCTATAGACGATACCTTGGGAACTTTGCTATTTAGGATGAGAAAACAAAGCAAAATCTTCAAGGGGACAGAGAAATAGCCATAAACCTCTGAGTCTTCAATGCCTACATAATAAGCCCCAAAGTCCTCCATGGCCTTTACAACCTATAGGACATGGCTTTAACCACCCCTCAAGCCTCATCTCTCCGCACTCCCTCCTTATTCCATCACTACCCCATCCAATCATCCCAAACATCTACAGTCATATCAAATTTATTTTTCCTGATATCTTGTTTTACAACTCGCCATTTTTACATAAGCTTTGCATCTCATAATGACTACTTTGTGATTTACTCAAAAATGTTTATAATACAGTTCAAGTTTAAGCAAACACAGCTCCAAGTCAGACATGGGCATCCACTACACAGGAAGGTAATGGGCGGGCAGGACACTAGGGCCTGGGAGACAGGGTCATAGGAAGCACGTCCTGGAGGGGATGGGAAGCGACCGCTGGCTATTCCTCTCCGCTTCTCCACACCCCTCGAGTGCAACTATTCAACAACTTTGGAAAACAGAAGAAGCATCACTGAACAATACGTACCTTACTCTGTGTAATGAAGGCTGGTAAGTTCTATTCCGTTCTATTCCACCACTCACCTCCTCCCCTCCCCAAACAGGTCAGCTATAATTTACTCCTGAGACACCGCCCAGGCTGGAAAAGCATTGCTATCACGGACATTTTGTCTTTCAGCCGGCCGGCATCTAAACCTCCTGCTTATTCTCCACTGGGAGGAGCAGTGTCCCTCAGTCAGAAGGCGGCCTTTACGTCAGTCAAAGCAAGATCTTCCTTCCCATCTGTACTCTTGGAGGTACAAAGACCCAGTGACAGTTTAAAAAGTATTCACAGTAATTCGTAAGAGTCCAATGTCAGTGATAACCAGAGAAAGCCTTAACTCTAAGTAACCAGATGGTTCTGAGGCATCTAGCTGTGATTTCTGTTGTCTAATCTCCCTGAATATTGCCCATATTTCCTTTTAAAAAATTGCTTCCTGCTTAAATTAGTTAGAATTTAGTTTTGGTGCTTACAAGAATAAAAATGACTGATAAAGCTACTCAATATCTTTTAGAATGGACAAATCAACCCAGAGTCAGCGCCATACCTGTGACTTGTCTTGGACAGATCCCTAGAGGGTCATTTCTTCTGCAGCCCAATGATGTCAGCTAGAAAATCAGATGATGGAAAAGACAAGCGGAATTCCTGCAAATAACGTAACAGGTTTTTACAAAAATACTTGAAACAGTCAAAATACCATCAAAAACCTGGTCTTTCATTTCATTGTCAGCTCAGTGCTACAGAAGGTCTGGAACTTAATTGCTTGCACTGTGAAAGGAGGACTGTTTCCTTAATGCATAAAAGTAACTAGGGAGCTGAGGTTACATTTACCCCACCCAGAAATATTCTTTGCTTCTATGCATTGCAAATAAGACAAACACTACAGAAATGTATAACTTTAAAAAATCCCTATGTTTTTCAAAGCACTCCCAAATCTGTTACTTCAGTGGACAGCATGCCAGGTAGGTTAGGACAGATGACAGCAAAGCAAAGTGGCGGAGAGCTCCAGCCTCAGGCCCCCTGGGCTGAGAGTCCAGCCCACCACTTGCTGTAGTTTGGATGAGTCATTCAGTTCCCCTCTGTATGAAATGGGAATAAAATTCCTCTCTCTTACAGGGCTACTGTGAGAACGAAAGACGATGCACGCAGCATGATTAACGCAGGGCTGAGCACACATGTAGTGTTCAAGAAATGAAGCACAAAAGAAAATGGAGACCCAAGGAGATTAGATTAGGGCTCACCAACGAAAGTGCCCTCAGGGGTCAACAGCTGAGACAGTCCAATAGAACCTGGTGGCAGCTGTGGGAGAATGGAGAGCACATGTCTCCTGTAAAGATGACAGCTGCTATTCAGCTCCAGATCCTGTTCTAAGGGGGCCCAATCTTGTGATATTGTCAAGAGATACAGATTTTACATAAATTTTACAATTTTTGAAAACACCACAGCCCAAATAAAATAAGGCAAAATCAACCTAGGAATTATAGACCGAAATCTGGAATAAAAGTTTTGCCTAGATTATCATAGACAAACGCAACCTCCAAATGAGATCTCTGCATCTTAGTCTTTTTCATTTTCCACAAGCCTTTCACGTTTCCAATCAGGTCACCCAGGAGCACGGGTTTGGGACATGTGCACTGGTGCTGGGGTGGGAAGCCCTATTCAGTCTAAAGTTTTGTTAACTTAATGTCTGAATGCCTTTCAGAGAAATCCAAACTCCAACTGGAACCGGGAAAAGTGCAGCTGACCCAGTCCCTGCAGTACAAAACCACAACGTTGTTCAGGTGGTTTTAGTGAAAAAGCGGGCACCAACTGTTGAAAAATCAAGCCAACACAGCTAAACGTGATGCCATCAAGTCGGTTACAGGCATACAGAAGGGAAATGTGGAATAAGCAGTGAGCAACAGCTAATGGAGTTTATCATCGCTCACTGACTGCCTGGAAATTAAAAACTGCTGTTACTGCCCAGGAGTCAAATACAGACCTCTTGAGTTAATTATTTATTACATTCAAATTAAATACAATAGCATGTGAAAAGCAATGTACAGTAGGCCCTTGGGTTACGTCAGAGATCCGTTCCTATGGCACGACGTAACACAATTTTCGCCGTAAGTCGGAACCCACCTACATAAGCACCTACGTCACTCACATGGAGCACATACACAGCAGTAATGAAGTGAAACAGTAAAAAAAAAAAAAAAAATGTAAAAGAAAGATAACAATTCCTGATCTTCACTTGTGGTAAATAAATAATAAAAAACATAAAGCGAAAGGATATATGCACCCCTATGTTCATAGCAGCACAATTCACCATAGCTAAAATTTGGAAACAGCCTAGGTGCCCGTCAGCAGATGACTGGATCAGAAAACTGTGGTACATCTACACAATGGAATACTATGCTGCCATAAAAAAGAAGGAATTCCTACCATTTGCAGCAACCTGGATGGAACTGGAGAGCATTATGCTAAGTGAAATAAGCCAGTCAATGAAAGAAAAATACCACATGACCTCACTCATCTATGGATAATAAAGAAAATTATAAGCTGTTGAACAAAAAGATAGATACAGAGACAGTAAAGCATCAAACAGACTGTCAAATTACAGCAGGAAGGTTAGGGAGAGGCGGGGGAGATAAGAGATCAACCGAAGGACTTGTATGCATGCATATAAGCATAACCAATGGACACAAAACTCTGGGGGGTGAGGGCATGTATGGGAGTGGGGTGGGGGTGGGGGCAATGGTAAGATATGTACACATATAATACCTTAATAAAAAAATGAAAAAAAAAACATAAAGTACATATGTACAGACATTGAAATGATGCAACTTATCTATATATATAAAAGCCTAAGCGACCGTTCGACTGGTAGCTATGATGTACACTGACCACCAGGGGGCAGACGCTCAACACACAGGCATGGAAACATGGAACCGACTGATGAATCTCAGAAGGGAGGGGGCAAAGGGGAGGGCAGGAAGAGATTAACCAATGATCTTATATGCATACTAGAGGCCCAGTGCACAGATTCATGCATTGGTGGGGTCCCTCGGCCTGGCCTGTGAGGATCGGGCCAAATCCCCAAGCCCCAACATCCCCTGAGGGGCCCAGTATTGGGAGAGGGCTCAGGCCATGCTGAGGGACCCCACCAGTGCACAGATTTGTGCACTGTGCCTCTCGTTTTTTAATAAATAAACTAGAGGCCTGGTGCATGACATTCGTGCACTGGGGGGGCGGGGTGTCCCTCAGCCTGGCCAGGCCTAAGTCTAAATCGGCAGGTGGACATCCCCCGAGGGTCCTTAGAACTGCAGCAGAGGCAAGGGAGGCTCCCGCCACTGCAACTGCACTCACCAGCCCTGAGCCCGGCTTCTGGCTGAGCGGCACACCCCCTGTGGGAGCACACTGACCACCAGGGGGCACTCTGGCCCTGCTGCCACTGGTGGCCTCCCTCTGCGGGAGGCAACCGGCAGACTGGGCAGACTGATGGGAGGACAGCACTGGCTGGTGAACAGCCTCCCTCCTCCGCCCCATCGCCCCTCCACCGCCACCGGTTGCTGCTGCCCCTGATCGCCATCCCCTCCCTCTGTCCGCTGGCACCCACCTTGGTTGGCCTGGTGCCGCCTTCTCACCAGCCCTGCCCCCCGCTGAACAGTTGTTCCACTGTTTGGTCGATTTGCATATTAGGCTTTTATTATAAAGGATTATTAACTACATTCTGTAGGCTATACTTTACATCCCCATGACTATTTTGTAACTACCAATTTGTACCTCTTAATCCTTCACATTTTTCACCCATCCCCAAACCCCCCTCCCCTCTGGCAACTATCAGTTTGTTCTCTGTATCTGTAAGTCTGTTTCTTTTGTTTGTTCATTTATTTGGTTCTTTAGATTCCACATATAAGATCATACAGTATTTGTCATTCTGACTTATTTACTTAGCATAATGCCTTCTAGGTCCATCCATGTTGTTGTAAATGGCATGATATCCTCCCCTTTTTTGGCAGCATAATGTTCTACTGTATACATCTGTCATACATTCTTAAATCATTGTCCATTGATGGACACCTGGCTGCTTCCCTATCTTGGCTCTTGTAAATAATGCTGCGATGCAAATATCTTTTCAAATTATTGTTTCATTTACTTCAGATAAATACCCAGAAGTGGGATTGCTGGGTTACATGGTAGTTCCATTTTTAACTGTTTTTTGAGGAACCTCCATAGTCTTTTCCACAGAGGCTGCACCAATTTGCAATCCATCAACAGTGCAAGAAGAGGGATCCCTTTTCTCCACATTCTTGCCAACACTTGTTTATGATCATGTTATTTCACCTGGGTCTCCACTGGGGGTTACAAGCCAAAATACCTATAGCTGCAAGACAGGTACTGTCCACCAGGGAAGCTGGCCAGGTGGGACACTGAAGTTTGCACATGCCCCATCCAAAGGGGGAGGCCACTATTCAGCTGTGACAAACTGCTGCTGTGTGGAAATACAGGGACAGTTGCAAATTTCTGAGTTGTTGATGAAGTCAAAATTCTGAATTTTTATAAAGGAACTAGAGGCCAGGTGCACGAATTCGTGCATAGGTGGGGTCCAGATGGCCCGCCCCGATGGTGATCATTGGTGCCAGGCCAGCAGGGGGAGGGGGCACAGGAGGTTGGCCAGCTGGCCCTGCCCCCGATTGGGGTGGGGGAGCTGATCAGGGCTGGGCCAGCCAGGGTGGGGGGGGGGGCCAGTCGGAGGCAGGGCCGACCAGTGGAAGGGGCCATGCGAGGTTGGGGGGGGCAATCAGGGCCCCGACTGGGTTGGTTGGCTGCCGCAGTGCATGTCATAGTGACCAGACATTCTGTCATTCTAGTTGCTTGTCTTTTATATATATATAGATTCCTACATAAAACTAGACAACTATCATAAATTTTTTTTAGGAAATTCTGTATGGCAATGTCAATCAAGGCAGATATGACCGCTAGACACTGGTTTAAAACCTCAGTTCTATCCCCACCATTTAAGTTCATCTCAGACCTCGGTTTGGGAACACTGGATTTGCCCAGAACTGTGTACTTCAGCAATTCACATGGCTTGTCATGGGTTACTTGATAGATAAGCATGCTTTCTGTAAAGATTAAATCAGGGCATATCAAAATTATTATTATCAAGAACAGCAGCAAAGGCAAATTATTAAAATATTATAGATTCTGGTGATTTTAACATATATCCAAACATGAGGGTTATAATTAATTGGAAAGGAAGGTCTAAAACCATAACCTGTGATATGACATTATTAATGGAATATTTAATAAACACTAATATAGAGCCTTAATTACAGATATTTGGTTACATGCTAGCAGGTAGTAGAACGAACAAAACATGATTCATGTTCTCAAGGAGTCCATTGTACTAGGGAAAATAGGTTAATTCCAATACAATGAAATAGGTTAATTCCAATACAATGTGGGTAAATGCTATTATCTATATACTAGAGGCCCAGTGCAGGAAATTCGTGCATGAGTAGGGTCCCTAGTGGCTGCCGGCCAGGGCCTCCCTTCCCCTAGCTGCCTGCTGCTGCCATAGGCTGGGGCAGAGCCAGCCAGGGGGAGGGGCTGTGGGCGGTTGGCTGGCTGGCCTCACCCCCTGGTCAAACTCCCAGTCAAACTCCTGGTCAAAATCCCAGTCAAGGGGACCATTTGAATATTAGGCTTTTATTATATAGGCTATAAGAGACTAATATGCTAAGTGTCCAACCATCCGACCGGTCACTATGATGCGCACTGACCACCAGGGGGCAGACGCTCAATGCAGGAGCTGCCGTGATGCACACAGAGAAATGGCACTGTGGACCTGGCACCCACAAAGCAACACTCGGCTTCCCCCAAGTAGGACACAGGCCCTGCCACCACCCCAAACCAACAGCCCACCAAATCGCAGCCGACGCCACAGAGACCCCATAGTGCAAAATGCAGCCCACAGTCCAGCCCTGCCCAGCAATAGTGGCTGTGGGCGCCGGGTAATGAGGTCACATAGCAATGCCCAGCTTCCTCTCCCTAGTGACTAGCCTCCTTACAATTTATTCAGCCCAGGAACATGACTTGCTTTATAGCCAGGTGCAGACATTTCATTCTTTAACCAAATGTCTGTGAAGTGTTTTCCTGTGCCTCATCTCATTTGATCCTCACAGAAGTCCTGGAGTAGGTAGATAGGAAACGTGGTGGAATCCTATTTTCTTTTCATTAGTCAGAAAATGGAGATTTAGAAAGCTTAGAAACTTGACCCTACTGAAAAGAAGTAGGAAATGGAGGACCTTGAAAATGGCTTCAGGTTTTCGCACTGCGCAGAATATAGTCAAATACCGCTGCAGTTAAATATTTTACCCTTTGTTCTCCCTGTGTGATTTACAATAATAATCTGCTTCCTGTTGATATTTACTGCTGTGTTGCTGATAATTACCTGAAAGAGAAGTTGGGTGCTTCACTGGACTGGAAAAGTTTAGCTACATCAGAAAGCAGGTCTAATTAAGCAAGTTTATTCTATATCTATAAAAGGCTAAGTTGACTTGTACATGTGCGAAACATATAAAGCTCTCACTGTCGCCAATCACACACGTGTGTTTCTATCTGTCATTGTTGATCGTGAATTTGGTTGACACTTCTATTATAGAAAAAGGGTGAATAGCGATATTAAAATATTTCTAATTAATTGCCTTTCAATGTGCACAAATCCATGCACTGGGCCACTAGTAAAGGTTTAGGAGCCAAGAGGCGAATATGGGTTTATACGGTCACCTTGAGGGTTAAGAGTGTTTGGGGGACAATGTCAGTGAGATAAAAATAATGGGGTTGAGCCTTGAAAATAAAGTCAGCCAGGTAGGAGGAAACATTGTGTCTAAACATATAGTTTGGTTTGGCCAGAGCCAAGATTGCATGCTGCAGAGCAGTAGAGAGATGAGAGGAGAAAAGCAGGAGTCAGACCACAGAAGATCACATGGTCTAAGCTAAGGAGTTAGACTTTACCCTAGGGCAACAGGGAGTTCACTGACGCTCCACCCCTCCTTAAAAGAGCTCTGCACTTACATCTGGTTATTAAAGCACTACTGGCCTGGAGCATGAAATTCGTGCATGGGTAGGGTCCTTAGGCCTGGCTGGCGATCAGGGCCGATCAGGGCCTTCCAGCTGCCGGCTGGGCAGCCTTCCTTTCCTGGCTGCCAGCTGCTGGCCAGGGCCTTCCTTTGTTCAGCGCTGCCCCCTGGTGGTCAGCACACATCATAGCAAGTGATCAAACTCCTGGACTCCCGATTGAACTCCTCAGGGGACACTTTACATATTAGCCTTTTATATATATATTTTGCTTATTAAAGAGTCAGATGATAGAGAAAGGTAAAATAGATGAAAGAAAATCAATGAAAATGAAAGTCACCTGTCCTGTACTTGTACAACTCAAGAGATAATTACCACTTTCATTGTAATGAAGGAGGCAGCAGAGTATAGTGGTGAGGAGTTCACACCCTGGATTCACACAACCAGAGTTCAAATACCACTTTTACTATCTGGACAAGTGCCTTAGCCTCCCCAAGATGCAGTTTCTTCAACTATATAGAGTTACATTATAATTTTATCCCCTTGAGATTGGTAAAATCAGTGAGGTAGTGCAAGTACAATAGACTGAAGCTAGTGCCTAATAAACATCAGATATTATTATTGCTATTTCCCCCATGACTCTTTAATTTTAATAGTCCATTCTCTAAATTTACCTAAAAACTTGTAATTTATCTGAAAAAAAAAATTCCCTATTGATGACACTGTTATTTTTTTAAATAATTATAAACAGTATTATCAGTATCCTTGCATAGATATCCTTGCACATCTATTTTCTTAGGATACATTCCTGGTCAAAATAAATATATATATATATATATATGACATTCTGACAAATATTACTAACCCCTAAAGGAATGTACCAATCCTAATATATAAAAAGCCAAGGGCCATCACAACCTAAACAACCAGATGGATGACCGAACAGCAGGCTGCGTGGGGTGACCAGGCCGGCAGGGGGGTTAGTGAGGGATGACCAAATGACTGAACAGCAGGCTGCATAGGGCAACCAGGACGGCAGGGGAGGCAGTTGGGGGCAACCAGGCAGGCAGGGGGGGCAGTTAGGGGCGATCAGGCAGGCAGGCAGGTGAGCAGTTAGGAGCCAGAGGTCCAGGATTGTGAGAGGGATGTCTGACTGCCAGTTTAGGCCCAATCCGGGATCAGGCCTAAACCAGCAATCGGACATCTCCTGAGGGGTCCCGGATTAGAGGGTGCAGGCTGGGCTGAGGGGATCTCTGTCATGCACGAATTTCATGCACCGAGCCTCTAGTCCTATATAATAAAAGGCTAATATGCAAATAGACTGAATGGCTGAACAACTGAACAACTGGTCGCTCTGACATGCGCTGACTACCAGGGGATGCGTTGGAACATGGTGGGCTTGGGCAGCAGAGCGCGAAGCATGGCAGGCATCGGCTGTGGCGGGATGGTGGAGCAGGTGAGCAGGGGCACCAGGTCAAAGCGGGATGCTAGTTGCTGATATCAGGACGAGCCTCTGGTGGTTACTGAAAATCTTTGCTCCCAAGCGCCATAGTCCTGCCCAGCGCTCACACCTGCTGCCAGCGCCGGAGCCGCCATTCGCACCCTCTGCCGGTGCCAGTCCCGCTCACACCCGCTGCCAGTGCCCAGCACCGGTCCTGATCGCTTGGTGCCATCAGCAGGTGCAAGAGGCAGCTGCCAGCCGATTGCCCCTGAGGACTTCTCCACCTCCCCCTGCTCCTGAGGGGCGATCAGGGCAGCAGCTATTGCTGGCACCCGCTGCTGGCGCCAGCCCCAATTGCTCCTCGCCACAGTGGGAGGGGCCAGGTGAAGCGCAGAGGATGGGCCAAAACCCTCCCCTGTGCCCACCACAGCCTCACGGCCCACAGTTCCTTTCAAGGTGCACGAATTTTGGGGCCCTAGTTTATATATATCAACCAAAAATATGTGAGATTGATAGGTGGAACTGAGTGAGGTATGGGTTTATATGGTTGCCAAGCATAGGCTGTCAGAACCTGAGAAGGGTAAAGAGGACATCCTATAGGGCAGATGGCCAGGATTGGGGTAGGCATGCAATACACACACAGGAAACCAATGTGGGGTGTCAAAGCCTGAACAGTATGAGGAGGGCATCCGTGCAGTGGGAAGGGAAGAGCAGTGACCTGGCATCAAGTCAGAAACTGTTTAGGGTAAAGGAAGACATCAATGCTGAGGGACCACAGTGTATCACAGGATTCAGCCTGAACAGGGTGAGGGTGTCCATATGAGAAGGATGAGGGTAGCAGCCTGTCACAGGAGTGATGGAGGCCTTCACACAGCAGGGTAACCTGCTAGAAGGTGCAGAATGACTGAGCCCAGGCCAGATGCAGAGGGTGTGGGCGTGTGGGGTAGTTGCAGCAATGGGGGACTAATCAAACGTGTTGAAGATAATGGGAGTTAGGTTTCTCAGAGAAGGAAATTATAAACATGAAAAGGGAGAAAATCAGAATGAACCCTGTGGAATCTAATTGAAAGTAGAGCTACTGATATGAATTAATTGGTTTTCATTACATATGGATACATATTTAATGTAATAGAAATTATATATTTAAATATTAATTTAAATGTTTTTATGTCTAAATTATAAACAACTTTTATAAATAAGATTAAGTTGGTAATATGAATTACATATTTACATATATTTAATGTTATAAGACTGGCTGTAGACATGTGTACATGTGTTTGTATATATTTCCTAACTCTCTTTTGGGAGCATTAACATCCTATTTGCAATGAGCACATCTGTCACCCAAATCTTCAGTTGCTAAATGTCATTCGTTACTGATTCCAGGGCTGGGCAGGGAAAGCACAGATGAGCCAGGAACATCTGTACCAGAGAAATGAAGAAATGCTCAAATGATGGGGTCATGTCAAAAAGACAAAGAGCTAGCTCAACAGCCAAATCTGGGATGTTTTCAGCATCAAAATATGAGAATGGATTATAACCCAAATACAATAGGTAGCCATGAGTTCATACTGAGAAAAAAAGAGACAATTGCAAGTTTAATGAGAAAGCATTTCCCCACAAAATTAGAGAAAAAGAGTAGAGTAGTTTAGTACTCACTACCTTAATCAACTAACCAAGATAATAAATAGGACCCAATGGGACAATCAAAACCGTGTAAAGCCTGATAAAATGCAAGAGAACAGAGTGTCACCTCTGTGCCATTCCTGCCCAAGATGCCAACCTGAGCCCGTCAGTGCGCAGGCCGCCGGCTCAGCGGGCTGAGTTGTTCTGTGCGCCAGTTGGAGTCCCCGTGGGGAGGGGTGAGAACAGCGGCAACTGATTGATGTTTCTCTCACTCTCCTCCCCCGCCCCCCAATCTCTAAAAATCCATAAAAGCATATCCTCTGGTGAGGATTAAAAAATAAGCAAACAGACAAACCTAACCGGTGGAACATTCTAAAAAATAACTGCTCCAGGACTCTACAAAAACAGGAAGGGGAGACTGAGGGACTGGATGGACTGAAGCGGACAGGACCCTGAGCACAGCACACCTCGCTGCGGGGTCTGACGCCGGCCGCCCTGTCCCGCAGGCCGCCCTGTCCCGCAGGAGCCCTGTCCCGCAGGCCGCACTGTCCCGCAGGCCGCCCTGTCCCGCAGGAGCCCTGTCCCGCAGGCCCGGTAGAAAACGCTCCCTGGCACCCCAGGGGGGCGGGGGGCGCCTGTGTGGGCAACTGCGGCCCAAGGTTGGCTGGGAGCGTCCTGGGTGCTGGTCCTTGGACTGTTCTGTAAGTTCAAGATTATCCTACCTGACAAAGAGGTAATATGCAAATAACCACCACTCCCCTACGCCCACGATTGGGCGGCGGGAGGCTGGGGGGCGGGACTCGGAGTGGCATATCCGGCCATTGAGAGGCACAGGGGGCGGGACTCCCGTGCCCCCGCGCCTCTCAATGGCCGGATTGGCCGCCGCTGAGGGGGGCTGCCTCGGACACCCCAGACACCCAGCTCCGCTGCCATTGGAGGCGGGAGCCCGTTGTCCGCCGGCTCCAGGGCAAAAGCCTCGGCCGTGCTCCCCTTCGGCCCCAGAGCAGCGGCAGCGGCAGCGGCTGGGGATGAGCTGGTGACCCCAGCAGCTGGCGGCACTGGGCCTGGGGCCTGGCGAGCCGGCAGAAGAGCGCCCTGACGGCAGGAGGCCGGGCCTGGGGACCCTAGTACCACTGGGCCACCGGCCAGGGCTCCCTACCCTTCTCCCCGCTCAGCCTGTACCATGTGGGCCAGGCTGCAGCCGTGCGGCCCAGTGGGTGGAGCCGGCCTGCGGACTGAGGTCCGGGTTCAGGCCGGTCAGGGCACAGGCGGGCTCGGTCCCGGGGGGAGGGGGGGGCTGCAGGGGGCAGCCGGTCGGTGATGTCTCTCATCACTGATGTTTCTCTCTCCCGCTCCCTTCCTCTCTGAAGTCAATAAAAATAAAATAAAAATGAGATTGTTGGCCAGTCTGACAGGCAAAAGAACGGCACCCACTTAATCAAGGGCGGTCCCACCTGGTTCTCCTCCACCGGGAGTGACGGCCACCCTCCCGGCCTCCCGCGGGGACGCGCCCCCTCCGCCCGCGGCCGGCCTCGCCCTGGGCAGCGCGCTCCCCCGACAGGCGGGGAGCCTGGGAGGCGGCGCTGCCGGCGCTCACCCCGGCCCGGGCCGCCCCCTCCCCTCCCAGCCGCCCTCCGCACCGCGAGGAGCCGCCGCCGGGACAGCCAGGCCCCGCCCGCCCAGCTGCGCGGGCCGTGGGAACGGAGCGGAAGTGGACGCCGGAGACTTCCGGCAGCTGGGCGGCGGCAGGAAGGCGTGCGGGGAATGGCGACCAAGAGGTTGGCGCGGTAAGCGAAGGGCTGCGGGCGGGCGGCGCGGGGCGCGGGCGGCGTCAGTTTGCTCTCCGCCCGTCCGTCCGTCCGTCCGTCCGTCGGCCTCCGCCCCGGCGGGCGGTGCTGACGGGCTGTTCCCTGCAGGCAGCTTGGACTCGTCAGGAGCAAGGCCCTGGGCGCGGCGCGCGGGAGCCCGGCGGGCGGCAGAGGCGGTGAGTGGGGGCCAGCCTGCGCTGTGCAGCCGCACCCCACTCTGGGGCTCACCGCAGGACACCTCCTCTTTTGCAGAGCAGCTGTTCGACTACTTAATTGTGATTGATTTCGAGTCGACGTGCTGGAATGACGGGAAACGCCACCGCACCCAGGAAATCAGTAAGCGTGCACTGCCGAAGGCCATTTAAAGTGTGGAGATGTAAACGGTCAGCAGTTAGAGAAAACCAGATGGTCGATGAGTTAGCAGTTCACTATAAAACCTGACTTACCAAAAAAAGGGGGGGCAAACACCTAATGCCTAAATGTGTCGTCATATGAAATATTTTTAGTGGGGAAGGTAGAAGAGGGCACGGGGGTAAGTGTGCAGGACAGACTTGATGTGGGGTGGAGAACAGGAAATATAGATAATGTCCGATAGAATTGTATATCTGAAACCTGTATAATGCTATTGGCCAATAACATTTTAAAAATTAGAAAAAATAATCATTTTAGGATTGCATTCAAAATCTAAATTGCATAGAAACTGGGGGAAAAAAACCTTTGCAAAAGGAGTAAGTACATTTTTGCTTCCATATGGCTTTTAATGGTGAAAATATATTTGAATTTTAAGTACATACTCAACTTTAATATTTTGACATTCTTTGGCATAACTTGAATTATAACCATTACATCACATTGCTTTGGTCATTTTAGTATGTTTTTACTGAGACAGTGATTTATTAAGTGTCAATTGGTGATTCTTTCACGTAGTTGAATTTCCAGCAGTATTGCTGAGCACATCAACCGGAGAGATTGAATCTGAGTTCCATGCTTATGTTCAGCCTCAGGAACATCCAGTTCTTTCTGAATTTTGCATGGAGCTGACAGGCATAAAGCAGGTATGCCCTTCCTTACTTCTCTTCTCACTGCCCCCAGCCCCCAAACAATAAACAAACAGGTTTGATGCAAATGTTAAAATTCAGAAGTCAATCTCAAAAAGAAAATAAAACCTATATACCATTTGGAGCTAGGTTTATTCAGTATTAGAAGAAATAATGTCCCCTCCAGAGGGCATTAGAATCTTTAAAAATTAGAAAGAATAGTATGGAAAAAATGAATATCAGATCTATTTTATGGAAATTAAATACATCAAATTTCTGGTGGTCTGGATTATTATTTTTCTGTGCAATTTTAGAATGGTAACCTAATTTTTCTTTCTTTATAGAGTTCTAATCATTAAATTATCTCTTTCCCATGTGTTACAACATTTTTTTACTAGGTAAATTCTTTGTCAGTAGGACCTCTTCTTTGTTATATACCCCGCAGTGCCTAATTACTAGTATGTGGTCAATAATTATGAAGTTTCATTGTTGAACTCAGATTTTGTGACTATTCAGGCTCAAGTGGATGAAGGGGTCCCTCTGAAGATTTGCTTATCTCAGTTCTGTAAATGGATTCAGAAGATTCAGCAACAGAAGAAAATTACTTTTGCTACTGGGGTTTCAGATCTATCTACTTCAGAAGTAAAATTGTGTGCATTTGTTACTTGGTCAGGTAAAAAAGTTTGTAGCATCACTCTTATGTAATATATAAATATTTATCTCTAGTAAGAATTATACTTGTTAACCTTCTGGGCCAGGAAAAGAAATTCAAGTGCCCAACAGAAAAGTAAATTTATTCATATTTTTTAAATTACCATTCTGGGATGCCTGAAAACTTTAAGCCTTAACTTTAAGAATCTTGATTGTTCCTCTGAATCCAGGTAAAGATTATTTAGTGAAAACTCTTATCATGCTATTTTATATAATCTTGAATAAAAAGAGTTCTTGTTCAACTCATATCCTTTGCTTTTTTTTTTTAACATATATTTTTTATTTTGGAGAGGAAGGGAGAGGGAGAGAGAGATAGAAACATCACTGATGAGAGAGAATTATTGATCAGCTGCCTCCTGCACTGCCCCCTACTGGGGATCGAGCCCACAACCCAGGCATATGCCCTTGGCTGGAATCGAACCCGGACCCTTCAGTCCACAGGCCGACGCTCTATCCACTGAGCCAAACCGGCTAGTGCATATATCCTGTGCTTTTATTTCACACTTATTAATGTTGACATCAAGGAAAAAATGGGCCATTTAGAGTAGATCTTTTATATGCTTGTGATACAGCATTGCCATTAATAGAATGATAGCAGCGCTGTGTCATTGCTGCTTAGCATTAATAGGTGTACTTGGTTTCTGGTTGCGATGTTTAGTTTCTCAATTATATGAATATTCTCTTAGAATGTTAAAAGCAGATAACCTTCTTCATATAGGTCTTATAATTTCACATCTTACTCTTTCTGAAATATTCAGTATGTCTTATTGGATCTTTAATAAATCATTTTGAAGCTTAGTTACCAATCTTAATTTCTTAACAGTCAGTTATATAAAGTGAATAATTGTTAGATATTAACAAGTCAATTAAATCTCACTATTACATACTAACTACATTATTATAGTATATATAGTATTACAAGTTATATGATTCTAAATCTTAACTATTTTATATCATTTTTCATCACTTTATTTATAAATGATAATAGCATAAAAACTGCTGGCATCATTGCTTTGTTCTATTTTAATATACTTAATGCAGACTGGGACTTGGGTGTTTGCCTGGAGTATGAGTGTAAAAGAAAACAGCTGTTTAAACCTGTGTTCTTAAATTCTTGGATTGATCTCAGAGTAACTTACAAGGTAAGGGTCAAAGGTGGGGGCATGTTCATTTTCCTTCTTTTGAAAAATGATTAAACTTTATTCCACACATAGGTATGGATTTCTACAAATAAAATATTTTCTTTTGAAATATTCACATAAATGCATTTCTTATAGCATGTAAAGACAATGTAACAAAAATAAGCAATTCAAATCTAGAACTAAAAATGATAAAGAATGGTTCATACAGTCTTCCAAATAGAAATCATTTTCTTAAACATGTCTTCATTTATTTATTAGGTTTTCTATAGGAGAAAACCAAAAGGACTGAGTGGTGCCTTGCAGGAGGTGGGAATCGAATTCTTGGGACGGGAACATTCTGGTTAGTATAAACTGAAAATCATTTTATTATGTAAGTAATTTTAATTTTTATAAAGTCTTTTATGTGAATCTCATTTTTTGTGATGTCATTAATAAGGAATATACTTCAGCCTAGAAAAAGTTCCTTCTAATCTATACAATTTAAATTATTTCTAAGACTCAAATGACCATTTGCGTGTAAGATAAAGATTGCCATCTAGTGGCTGTCCAGTTGCTAAAAAAGAATGAAAAGAATTAGCCAACAAATGGAATTAAACAAATGCCCAAATAATACAATGGACTAGTGGAAAACTAAGCAAAACTCACAAAACATGGCCCCTCAGAATCTTGGTCACATTTTTGTGAACTGTCTTAACAAATTTTCACCTCTTTCTCTGTAAACGTGGGAGACCTTGTCTTTCATTGGTAAGGCTACCGCAGCTTTCCACAGACCAACTTATCAAGATCAAAACTAGTAGATGGTCATAAAACTAACAGTTCCAATTTCCATTTAAGCGGTGGGTCTTTTTGTTGTTATTGCTGTATTTCTTTTTAGTGGTACTAAAGATAGTGTTTGATATTTATTTCCTCAGGATTGGATGATTCTCGGAATACTGCGCTTCTCGCTTGGAAAATGATCAGGGATGGTTGCTTAATGAAAATTACAAGGTCCTGGAACAAGGTCAGTGGCATCTAACTCCTTTATTCTGTCATCTCAAATTTCAGAAGTAATTGTAGGGTCGTTGAAATGTAGACGTCATGAGTGTAATAATTTATGTCAGTCAATGATGGCATTTTTCTTTTTTTGTCATATATGTGTACTAAAGAAATTCTGAATGCACAGTTGCTAAAGCTATTGGATTTGTTTGTGGAATCATAGGTTCCTACTAAGAAGAATCCCAACATTTTGGGCAGAAATTTGAATACCAATCAAGTTGAAGAAACATCAGCCTGCAGCAGAAGCAGTCAGGGTCCCAGCACAAGTGATAGGGAGCCTAAAAATACAATACATTATCATGAAAACGTTCAAATGAGGTCCGTTTGTGTGAATTCCATGAAAGTAAACCAAGATGAGTTACAACCAAAGAGCAATTTAAAAGTGGGTCTTCGCCGCGTCAGAAACTGTTTCTCTCTCTTCACTCCTCAGTCCTCTACTCCTCTGGGGCAGCTGCAGTGCCCCAGCGTCGGTGCGCCTGTGCAGAAGCAAATAAAAGACAAACATCATGCATTTAATTCCAAATCTAAGGCTTCAACAATGGATTCCAGTTTGGTGCTTGTTTCAACTACCATTTCGTCTGTCAATCATGTTTCTGATGTGGAGATGAGTTCTGCTCTTGACTGTTTGCCTATGTTGACTGATTGGGAGGATGTAGCTTTACTGCCAGCATCTCAGCCTGAGCAAAATATAGATTATATGCCTCTCATTAGTGACTCGAACTTAGCTACTTCATTAAAGTCTGGAGAAAGATTAGTGGTTCTAAAAGAATCTGAATTGCTAAGTTATGAGGACTTTGAAAGCACAGAAGAAACTCCTCAAAAATCGGAGACCTCTAAGTCAGTTGTGTATAAGAGTCCACATACTACTATTTATAATGTAAAAGAAGCCAAAGATCCAAGGTCAGATGTTTCTAACTTTAAATTACCTGAGTGCAAATCAAGCAGTTTGAACAGTGTTAAGGCCAGTATGTCTTACCCTTCAGTGCTGGGGAAATGTCTTCTTTTAGGTGGTCCTAAAAGGAATCCACCCAGCCCCCCAGTTTTCCCCCCAGCTAAAAAGCAGCCCTTCACTATTCATGAAGAAAAGCCTACATCATGTGATGGCTCCCCAGTGAGCTCTCGGAAGCCCCTCTCCTCTGTCTTCACTCCTACTGTTAACCTACAAGGGCCTTGGAAGAGTGGGAAAGTGACACCTCCATTATGCAAGTGTGGCCGAAGGTCCAAGAGACTTGTTGTTTCTAATAATGGACCAAACCATGGGAAGGTCTTCTACTGTTGCCCTGTTGGGAAACACCAAGCAAACAGAAAGTGTTGTGGTTATTTCAAATGGGAACAAACGCTTAAACAGGAGAGGGCCAACAACACAAGTTGGTCTCATTCCTCAGGGGCACTCAGCTCTAGTTCTCCAGAAACAGGCCATGTTTGTGACCAAAAGGGAAATGTTTCTACTAAAAATTCTTTGAGACTCAGACCTTCAATGAGGAATTGATGAACTTTATATCTAAACTATGTTTTTACTTTAGTGTGACTTTAATGTAAAGAGGAAAGCATATATGGCTACAAGTTACGAGAACAGCATTATCTGAGCTCTGTAGACTTCACTTGGACTTTTACACACACACACACACACACACACACACACACACACTGAAAAGAGAGACAAATTTCACAGGCTTCTAATTTCAGTCACCAGCTATCTAACTTCTGTCTTTTGTTCATGTATGAATACTGATTGTTCCTTGAATTCCCAAACATGAGTAATCTTAAAATGCCTTACGCTATTTTATTTATATTTCATATTTGGCATTTGCCAAATTTATCATACTTTGAAGAACCACAAGTGAAATATTTTGTAAACTGCATTTATTAAATACTGGAGGCCCGGTGCATGAAATTTGTGCACAGGTAGGGTCCCTAGGCCTGGCCAGTGATCAGGGCCCATCAGATTCCTGGCTTCCCCGCTTCCTCCTTCCCTCGCTCCCTTCCTGCCCCTCTGCTGCCGCTGGTTGCCTGCCATGTTCCACGCCGCTCCCTGCTGGTCAGCCCACGTCATAGCGAGCAATTAAACTCCCGAGGGGACAATTTGCATATTAGCCTTTTATTATCTATACTAATAAAAGCCTAGGTGGTCCTCGCGCCCTTGCACGATGCCCTCATGTCATCACAAGATGGCCACCACAAGATGGCTGTCAGGGGATGGCAGTTGTGGGCGATCAGGCCAGCAGAGGAGGGCAGTTGGGGGTGAACAGGTCTGCAGGGGAGGGCAGTTATGGACGACTAGGCCAGCAGGAGAGGGCAGTTTGGGGCGACCAGGCCGGCAGGGGAGGGCAGTTGGGGGCAACAGGGCCTGCAGGGGAGGGCAGTTGGGGGTGACCAGGATGGCAGGGGAGGGCAGTTAGGGGCCATCAGGCCGGCAGGGGAGCGGTTACAGGGGTGATTAGGCTAGCAGGCAGAAGGGGTTAGGAGCTGATCAGGCAGGCAAGTGGTTAGGAGCCTGTCCTGGATTGTGAGAGAGAAGTCCGACTGCCGGTTTAGGCCTGATTCCATTGGGCCTAAACTGGCAGTTGGACATCCCCTGAGGGGTCCCAGATTGGAGAGGGTGCAGGCTGGACTGAGGGATACACCCCCCCATGCACAAATTTCATGCACCGGGCCTCTAGTCTACACTAATAAAAGAGAAATATGCAAATTGACCATACCTTTGTGATGCCCACCAGCCAATCAGGAGTGCGTATGCAAATTAACCCAATAAAGATGGCAGGTTAATTTGCATACACAGGCGCAGAGCGGCAGGACGCTTGCGTCATCGCCATGGCGACACATAGGCTTTCCACACCACCCTAGCCGCTCCTGGCCTCTGGGCAGCGTGAGAAGGCAGAAAGGCGGCTCCGGGCCGGAGCGGAAAGGCTGCTCTGGCCTGAGCGAAGGCGATGCCGGCAGCCAGGGGAACAAAGGCCCATTCTTGCACGAATCTTCATTCGTGCATCGGGCCACTAGTCTATATATAAAAAACCCTAATATGCAAATAGACCGAACAGCGGAACAACCGAACAACTGGTTGATGTGATGTGCGCTGACCACCAGGGTGGGCACATGGAACATGGCAGTATCAGCTGCGGTGGGATGGTGGAGCAGGTGAGTGGGGGTGCCAGACCAAAGCGGGGGCACCAGTCGTCATCGGGGAGAGCCGCAGGTGGTTACTGAAAATTCTTTGCTCCCACACGGCGTGGTCCCACTGGGTGCTTGCACCTGCTGCCGGCGCCAGCGCCCCTTGCACTGCTGCCAGCATCGGAGCCACCACTCACATCTGCTGCCAGCGCTGTCAGTGGGTGCGAGCAGCAGCTGCCAGCCCCGATCTCCCCTCAGGGCTTCTCCACCTCCCCCTGCTCCTGAGGGGTGATCGGGTCTGGCAGCCGCCTCTCACACCCGCTGCCAGCGACAGTCCCACTTGCACCCGCTGCTGCACCGGAGCTGCCACTCGCACCCGCAGCCAGTGCCTGGCGCCGGTCCTGATTACTCTGCACCGACAGCAGGTAAGAGCAGGGCTGCTGGTAGACGGGACCAGGAGACCGCGGCGGGAGGGGCCAGGCGAGGGCACCGAGAATGGGCCGGGACCCACCCCTGTGCCTACCGCAGCCTCACGGCCCACAGTTCATTCCAAGGTGCAGGAATTCATGCACTGGGCCCCTAGTATAGGATAATAAACAATAATAGTATGTGATATCTTTCTTTTATAGTTAAGTCTTGAAACTAATTTTGAACTATTTTAAATTACTTGAATAGAAATATAATTAATAAAAATCCCTAAACTATTTTTCAGGTCACTATTTCTACTTTGAGAATTATGGTAATTTGACTTTTTTGTGCTTCTAAAAACTTACAAGTTATTCAGTTTTGTTTCAATGCTTGAAGATTGGTTCTGATTTGTATATTAGCATATTAGAAGAATTACTCAACTAAGATTTGAAAACCAGCAGGTCAGAGATTTGGTCCATAAACTGCTTCTATATTTTACATTTTAAAATTTCTCATCAGTAGATGGTATTCTTTTTGTATTACCAAGTTATAAGAACACTGACACCAATGCAGAGGAATTTACTATTTTATTTCAAAATTCAGCCCCTTATGTTCTAACCACAAGGTATTTAAATCAGTTTATAAGCATACTATCACATTTTTATCACCTCTTCATAATCTTGTGGTTTTTACAGTCTTTGTTTTATGGATGCTGTGATAATTAATGGAATGGTTTTAAATAGTTTCCCATTCTTTCTTCCTCAGTTCATTTCTTTTTATCTTCCCACTGATAGTCTTTGGCAGCTCTGGAACAAATTCTATCTGTTGGTATCAAGGGAAGAAAATTAGCCCGGTAGTTTTCATTTTTAGACAAAGTCATTATATGAACTCTAGGTGGAGAATAGGACACACATTGGGATGAGGTTTTGGTAACACCGAAAAGGGAGAAAGGAGGACTTGAGATTTTCCTTGGTATTTAATATTTTACTTCCAGTCTAATGATGAGCCAGATGACCCAACAAAATTTAAGAGTTTAATTTAATCTCAAAGGTTCTGATTCTTATCCATGTCATTTGCTGTAGTATGTTTGAGGAGAATGTTCATTAAAATAAAATAAAAAACTTAAATTTTTCAGAACACTAAGCAAATATAATTAGAATACCTACCTTTCTAGGATATTTGTAAGGCGCTGTAGTGTTTTTTACATGTTCCTGAATCTCTTTTTTTAGTTGTTCTTGGTCGTGTGACTTGTAATTGGGGTTCAGAACAATAAAAGCCTTTACTACCTAAAATAAATATTTGAAACACCAGTAAGATCAGTTGTGTATTTTTATGCTTTAGTGTGTCCTGTTTACTTTCTCTGACTGGGAATCTAAGTGCTTGGTGGAAGGCCTGGAGGGTTAACAGGGTTTGATCCTCACTCTGGGCTCTTCAGTCCGCCAGTTGGCTCTCATACCCCCTGTTCTGTATCTAATACAAGAGAGTTTCCGGGACCCCTGCTTTGTGATCTACACTTGAACCTTCTCATCTAACTACATCTTGAACTCCACTTTGTTACCTGTCTCTGTTCTTGTCAAAAAGTTTCCTATTGCCCTGGCCAGTTTGGCTCAATGGATAGAGCATCGTCCTGTGGACCAAAGGGTCCAGGGTTCGATTCCAGGCAAGGGCATGTACCTTGGTTGCAGGCTCCTCCCCAGCCCAGGCCCTGGTCATGGCTCATGCAGGAAGCAACCAATCGATGTGTTTCTCTCACATCGATGTCTCTCTCTGTCTTTCCCTCTCTCTTCCACTCTCCCTAAAACTCAATGGAAAAATACCCTCGGGTGAGAATGAACCAAAAGAACCAAGTGTCCTGTTGGAAACGGCACTACACGAAGCACTCTCCAGGCTGTGGGGCCGAGCTGCTAGGTCCCCGCCTGATGAAGGTCCCTGGGCCTGCCTGATGCCTGTTGAAGGGACACTGCATGGAGGCCACGCCCTCTGTCCCAGACACTTCGGAGGCACCCGGTGGGAACATTCCACAGCCAGTGTGCTCTTGCTCTGACCCACTTGCCTGACGCTGAGGAACAAGAGTAGGTGTGGGGTGGCCTTGCTCTCTAATTGGCAGAACACGGAAGCTGTCATCACTCTGCTCAGAAATCTAGCTCAAAGTCCACCCTTCCTTGAACTGTTTGTAAAGCCCTGCCCAGAGTGTTTGGACCTTTGATGGAGAAGGCAGAAGGCCGCCCTCCTGTGTAGCCACTTCAAGAGTATATTGAGATTCTAAGTGTTACCCCAGCATTCCATCACTGCCTTCCGAGGGGCAACTCTAGGTGAGTCAAATAGCAATGCGCCACCAAATCCAGCCCACCAGCCAGCACTCCGTGGCGGGCACTTCCTCGGGGCACAGCTCCAGGAGGCGCCTGCAGCTTTTAAGATGAAATACCCTGCACTGAGCAGGCTGAGGCCAAACTCCCAGTAGGAAGCGGAGTTTGAGATTGAACGAGGTCAGCTTGAAGGTAAGCTGCCACCGATCCACCACAGTCTGAGAGCAAATATTGGTTAAAATGAACTGTTGGAAACAGTAAGCCACTCCGGGCAACCAGTTAGTGAGAAATGACCATTGCAACACCAGTGAGCAATGCTATAACATTTTATGAGAAATTATTCAATTTTGTCTTTACCAAACCCCCTTGAACATTTCTAATTTACATGTGCCATGGGGCAGTTGTGCAACTAACTATGTGTGTATGTATATGCATATATAAATTTATCCCATCCATAGGACAGTGGTAACAAAGCCACCCACCCTTTGTCCCTGTTGGAAGTGGTGTCTTTTAAAGAAGCCTTGTGGAAAATACACATTTTTGAAAATTGTGAAAATGTAGCTAAATAGGCAAATTAAGTCATTGGCTGAAAATAAAAGTTTAAAAGCGAAGTACCTGGCTGGTGTGGTTAAGTGGTTAGAGCACAGGCCTGTACACCAAAGGGCCGCGGGTTTGATTCCCGATCTAGAGGATGTACCTGGGTTGCAGGTTCAATCCTCAGCCCTAGTCAGGATGTGTGCAGGAGGCAACTAATTGATTGCCTCTCTCACATCGATGTTTCTCTCTCTCTCTCTTTCTCCTCTCCCCCTCTTTCCCTCTCTTCCTTCCACTCTCTAAAAATCAATGAAAAAAACATCCTTGAGTGAGGAGTAAAAATAAATAAATAAATAAATAAATAAATAAATAAATGCAAAGTAACCACATCAAATAACTAAAAATTATTAAAATGTGAAAATCAATTGAGAGTGCACCGGCCCTCCATGGAGAGGAGTAAAATTCCTTGTAGTATGTTTTGCAGTTTTGTTCTGTAGCAATTCTCCCAGACCAGCGCATTTCTATCTGACTTGCACAGTAAGTGGATTCTGTGTCAATGAACCATTATTTAAAGTATGTGTCAGGCTGCTAACACATTATACAGTGGAGGCGAATTCGTTCTTTACTTCTCCTCTGATGGGGTCTGGGCTGCTGACAGCAGCCGACTCCGCCACCGCGGGATGCTCAGCCAGGGCACTCTCCACCTCAAACGGTCCAATTCGGTAGCTGGAGGTGAGACATACAACAGGCATTTATAACGTGAGCAGCAGGTTCACTCCGGAGCACTGATGACCGGTTCACACAGACACACGCACAGCTGCAGAAATTACCCGGAGGATAATATGACATCATCTGATCTCCCAACAAACCAGAAATACCCGTCTTCGTCCATATAGCCTCTGTCCCCGGTGATGTAGACGCTGCCTCGGAGAGTTGACGCTGTTTTTGTAGGGTTATCCTGTGAAACAAATAGCATTTTGTTTCGTGAATGTGACTTCTCTGTTCCCCGGAACTCGTACGTAAGTGTGCAGAGGAAGAAGCCTGTCCCTGGAGAAGCCTTAGAAGAAGAGGAGCCAGCCTGTGAAATAAGGAAGGGGAATAGTTACAGACGAGGCACGCTCCCACCAGAGAGTTCTGCAGGTGGACCGCAGAGCAAACGCTGCAGAAGCTCAAGCTCAGAGGGGCAGGCTGCCTTGGCTAAGTGGCTAATATCGAACACTGGCAGGAATGAGAGAAGGAACACTCAGAGTTCAAGGAAAGAACCAACACTAATAATTCAAAGGACAGTCAGTTGTTTCTATGGTGTTTTGTCTGGTTTTACACGGAAACAGAATTGGTTCTGAACTTCGGCAGGAAGAAAGATGATGTGTTGCTAACTTATTTAAAACTCACCAGCAAGTAGAGCGCAGGCCTTGGATGAACTGCTGTAAACCTGGCACTTACTGTACACTGTGATTAGGGATGGAAATACATTTGTAAGGAGCTTGGAAGGCCTTCAGTGGAAGAAGTGCACCTGCGTTCCTGCCCCATTCTCTGTCCCTCGCACCCCTCCCCAGAAGGGAGGCCACGCACTGGATCCCAGGGCGATGGTGGTGGTGCTGGGTGGCACAGAGACCGGTGTGAGTAGGGGCATCTTTCTGGCGGCCCTCCGCCGCGGCGTGGCCGGAGGCGTGGTCCAGCCCGAGAGCCCGAGCCCTCTCCGGCGAGCAGGGCGCCTCCCCAGTTCTGTCTTCGGACACGGGTCTCAGAAAAGGCCAGGGACCTCTCTTAGGTATGCTTTGTGGCGAGTAGAGATAATTACCAAGGACTTTTGAGAAACAAATAGAAAAGAAGTTATTTAATGAGCCTCTTACTACATAATGAGTGAAAAGGCCAACTGGTCGCGTAGGTACAACTTGAAAGCCAATGTCTCCTTCTTGTCCAGGAGGTAGAACATTGCCATTTGCATCTAAAATCTAGGATAAAACAGAACAATTGAAGGGAATTTTTACTTAATGCCACCTCTTAATCTTTGCTTTACTTATTTTGTTTTAATTTATTGCCATTTAAATAATTCAAACAAATTTTAAGAATACTTTAAATTCTTAAGAGAAATGTACTTAGTTAAATTCTTATTGCAAAATATATAAAATGCAGGTTAGCCACATGTGAAAAAAGAATAAAAGTTTTAATTGTAGCATCCCATAATAATCACATTTTGGAAATATTTTTGGAGACGATATAGACATAGGAAAAAATAGGATCATTTTATAATGTAGTTTTTTTTGTGTTTTTTTTTTAAATATATTTTATTGATTTTTTACAGAGAGGAAGAGAGAGGGATAGAGAGTTAGAAACATAGATGAGAGAGAAACATCGATCAGCTGCCTCCTGCACACCCCCTACTGGGGATGTGCCCACAACCAAGGGTACATGCCCTTGACCGGAATCGAACCTGGGACCCTTGAGTCCGCAGGCCGACACTCTATCCACTGAGCCAAACCGGTTTCAGCTATAATGTATTGTTTTTGCAAACTGCTTTTATCATTTAGCAATTGTCTTTTCCTCTGAAAAAGACCTTGATTGTCTTTTCCTCTGAAACAGACCTTCACTACTGGTTTTCAAACTTTGTGGAACAAGCAGCACCTGGCGTCAGCACCGACGTAAGGAACCAGCGGACAGTGAGGGTGAGCCCTTTCACCTTGTCCTCTGACCCTTCCCCAGGCCCCTCAGCAAGGGAGCGTTTACTGAGCACTTATTCCAAGTACTAAATCCGAGTGCTTTATGAACTGCAGATGTCTTATTTTCTTTAGTCCTTACAATAGTCCTGCTTGGTTAGAACTATAGTTAAGCTCATTTCACACATGAGGAAACTGAGGTGCAGAAGTTTAAGTAACAGTGCGTGACTGAGCGGAATCAGCGCTCAGCACTCAGGCCAGACCCTGCCCTTGCATCTACACTCTGGGATCTCTCCAGGAGCGCAGTCCAAGGTGTTGTTTTGTTTTGTGTTTTTTTGGACTCTCACCCAAGGATGTTTTAGAGGGGGGGAGGGAAGGAGAGAGAGATAGAACAAGAGAGAGAAACATTGATGTGAGAGAGAAACATCGATTGATTGACTCCCATATAAGCCCCAACCTGGGATCAAACCACAACTTTCTGGGAAAGGGGATGAAGCCCCAACCAAGTGAGCCACCCAGACAGGGCCAGTTCAGATTTTAAAAACCCAAATGAGCATTTCCCAGATTGATTGCTTATCTCATGTACCAGATTTTGCTCTAAATGACTTTAGCGGTTCCCAAATATGAACACTCGACGGCCTTTATATTCATCCACCGAGAACCGTGAGGCCTGAGATGTGGCCTGGCTTGTGTGGAAAAGGAGGACATAATTCTTAGCTGGCACTTTCCAGAGGGAAGAGGGCTTATGTCCTCAGTGAGAAACTTGAAAGGCAAAGGAATTCTAAATGTAAAATCTTACCATTAAGTTCTTGTAAATAAAAACATACGAATTCCCACCCAGTCATCTAAAGAAATATTTGGTTCCAGGAATCAGGAATTACTGATAGGGAGGAGACATTTTAGGAGCTGCAAAGGCTCTTTAATGACGGGAAGAGATAAAATGCTCTGTCTCTGGAGAGTCACATTCCTCATAGTTCAAGGGTCCCAAGATGTTAAACAAGAAGATGAGGAGCTTCGGGCTTTGAAGTTGCACGGACTTGGTGTCCAGCTGGTTGGACACACACCCAGAGACCAGAGTGTGGGTGCGGCGCTCTAGCTAGGGACCAGCTCACCAGACTCCCACACGAGCAGCAGCCAGACCTGAGCCGCGAGGCAGTCCCATCTCAGACAAGGTTCCCACAGCCCAGTTAGAGGGGAGGAGAGGGCCCAGCATCGGGTTTACAGAAACAGTGATGTCAGCAATCAATGTCATCTGCCCTTCTCAAACTTCCCTGATCGCGAGAACTACCTGGGTGCTGGTTTCAAACACAATTTTCAGGCTCCCACCCTAAATCCACTGACTCTCCAGGGAAGGGGCTGGAAAATGAGTATTTTCAGCGAGTGCCATGTGATTCTTCAGATCAAATAAGCTTGGGAAGCATTGGTCGAATCTACAGCCCCCGTTAGGTGTGGCCTGAGCTCTCCGTCAGTTCACCCTCGTTGCGTTCTTGCTGCGCCTGTTTTCTTTTCGTAGCAGTGCAAGTTCCCTCGCTGTCCCTAGCCTCGGCTGGGTTGATTTAGGAACAGTTCTAACCTGTACAAGGGCGCTGGTGGGATACAGGATGCCACTCAGGGGTAAGCGGTGGAGATGGCAGAGGTTAGAGGGAGCATGCTGCAGCCGCTCCTGCCCACGTGACTCCCCGGGCACCTCACCCTCCCCGCCAGGAGCTGTGCCGGAGCACAGAGGGGATAGACGGCTTGGGGCTGAGTCCCAGCACCAGCAGCTACTGCCTGACCTCGGGAACATTCTGTACCCTCTCAGGGCCTCATCTGTAAGTGGTTCTAATAGTGCTCGGTCTCTCATGGGCTTCTGGAAATTAAATGGGCTAATATTTAGAAAACGCTTAGAATTACTTTTAAAAAACTGGGGTGCTTCAGCAGCACATGTACTAAAGTTGGAACAGAAGGAAAATGGGGACCAACAAACTGACATTTCTCATCCATTCCCATCCTTCCATGGAAGTTAAGACAGCGTGAAATTACCACCCAAACTGGGAGTGTAAGGGGAGGGAAGAGGGGGGCAAACCGCGGGCTGTTCAATCTCCTCCTGGAGCTGTCTGCACGGACCTTAACGTCAAAAGCAGGCGAAGGCTTTCCCATTGAGCCAGGCTTAATTTTCATTCCCTTAAAATGTCCACAGATCAGCACCTAGTCAAGAAGAAGGGATAAAGTAACGTCACCAGTACATAAAACTTACTCATTTATCCACCATATTTTTGAGAACTTAGTAGGAATCAGGTTCAAAATAAAACAGATTATCTGCTCTCATGTCTATCTCATGAAGTACAGAGATGGACACTAAGTAAAATATGTATAATAAAGTTATAACACTGGATAAATTTATAATTACTAAAATATCCATATTTATGAAAACATTTTACTCATATTAGCATGATGCTTATGCTGTTCCTATTTAATAAATTTGTCAACTTTATTCTTGGTATTTTCATTGTTGACCAGATACTACATTCTTATGGTTTATAAGTTGATGCATTGTAAAAAGATACAATTTGAAAACATTCTTTCAGCTTTTCCCTTATCTGTTCCATCTTACCCCCTTCCCTACATAATTACCACTTGTTATTATTTTTTCATTTTCTTTAGAATTTCTTATTACTATTTCTACAAGCTCTTTAGATGACCCTTTTAGAGTATGTTTGTCATCATGTTGTCCAGCAAACTCGTAATGTTTTCAGTAATAAGCAACTCAACATCTTCAATTTTGAGGCAATCTTGACTAAGTGAGTTCCCTGTTATATATGGGGAAATCATTTTATAACTCTAGTAATGTTTTTCATTTAAAAATATTTTAATGCATTTACCTTGATCAGTTGTATAGCAGTTTTTCTTAATGAATGGCTATTTCTATTACACAGCTCCAGGTTGTAATGTTAGGCTATTTAACCAACTGTGTCTGTGTGGGGAAGCACGGGACTTGGTTGGAAAGTCTGCAAGGAGGAAATTCCAAAAAGGGGAGTTGGCGGAAGGCGGCCACCCCTGTTTCTCAGAATTCTGACCTAGGGGCGTTGGCTGAAGGCAACTGCCCCTATTATTCCTTGACCTTTCCAAACACGTCTGCGCACGTGCAGACCCTCAGGTGTTTACCGGAATCTTTATGCTTAATCATAGGTGTCCTTGCTTAAAGGACACTGCAGACACATGTGTCCTCCCAAGATTACTTACCCTACTAATTATATCCGAAAGTTAAACCTTATCTCAAACTGCTGTTACAATAAAAGCTTGAAGAGGCAGGTGAACGGGGCTGTCTGGTCCCTCTAGCCAGGCAGCCCCTTAGCCCTCTCTTTCACAGAAACATGTGTCAGAGTAATCATTCATCCGTCGCTCAGGGTCTGCTGGTCAGCCCCGGCATATCTGTTACAGGGCTTTTTTAATAACTAGCTTCCCTCAAGCTTTTTAAAAACTGCTCTGACCACTCCATTCCCCCCTAGCCCTCACACAACCCTAGGTAGATAATGAACCTTTGGGTTCTATGCATCGGACTACATGGGATCCAGCCCTGTCTGCCCAGGGAGGTCTGTACCGTCTCAGTCTGCCCATATCCTTCGTAGATCTCCAGCCCCGTCCTGCTTCTCCACTGCTCAATCACTTCAGGGCTCATGGGTTCCCCAGCACTCACACAGTGTTTTAAGCTTTTGAACTTAAAGCTTCTCAGAAGACAGGTCACAGATTAAATTTAGGAGGAAAAATGGGAAGAAATAGAAATTAAGATTATTTATAATGAAAAGTCAACATTAATTGTGTTTTATTTATTTATTGTCTAAAGTTTTATGTATGTCTCCTTTTTCCCCCAATTGACCACCACCCACCCCCTGCCCCAGCCATTCTCCAGTGTCTGTGTCCATTGGTTTTGCTAATGTGCATGCATACAAGTCCTTTGGTTGCTCTCTAACCACCCCACCTCCCCTGCCATTTGTCTCTGGATCGAGTCTCATTCATCAGATTATGTTGATCATTATATCCCACATATGAGTGAGATCACACCATTGTTTTTAGTTCTTAACTCCCCTCTCCAATACAAAATAAACCATTCTAACATCATAAAGTGACTCCCCACACACCAGTTTTTCTTTTTTTCTCCCTTTTATTTGGGGGATGGGAAGCATGATTTATTTCAAAAAAAATCCTTAGGGAAGATACCACACATGGTAATCATATTTAACTAATATGTTAAATCAGGATTAAAAGTTTTCTAGTTGTCTGAAATTGAATATGAAATATTTATACAATGAATAGTATACAGCTGTAAAAAAAAAACAAGTGCATTCCTGGATGGTGCTGTCCAATAGAGCTTTCTGTTCCATGGAAATTTCTCTCATCTTTGCTAACCACTTAGTGTCCTCTAGCTCAGTGTAGCTACTGAGCACTTGAACCATGATTAGTACAACTGAGGAACTGAATTTTATTTTTAAGTATAATTGGCATATAACATTAAATTAGTTTCAGGTGTACAACATAATGATTTGATATTTATATATATTGTGAAATGAGCACCACAATAGATTAATTAATATCCGTCATCCTACATAGATACAAGATTATTTTTGTTTGTGATAAGAACTTTTAAGATTTACTCTCTTAGTCTTAAAACATGCACTACAATATAATTTTAGTCTGGAACTGAACTTTTAATTTAAGTTAAATTTTAAAGACTTACTGTGGCTAGCTGTCACTACTTTGGACAGCAGTTTCAGGATGTACTGTCGGGGGAGGTGCAGCACTGTGTGCACATTGTATTTCCATGTATATTTATAAAGAGGGGAAGAAATACGCCTGCTGGTTTGTGTACGCAGGGACTTCAGGGAGAAGGAGAAATGAGACTGAGGACAAGGTTTGGAGAAAGAATTTCAATATAGATTCTTATATACCTATTAGAGGCCTGGAGCACGAAATTTGTGCCCAGGCAGGGTCCCTAGGCCTTGCCAGCAACCAAGGATGATCGGGGCCTTCTGGCTACCAGCCAGGGCCTTCCTTCATTCCACGCTGCCCCCTGGTGGTCAGTGCATGTCATAGTGATTGAACTCCCAGTCTCCCGGTTGAACTCCGAGAGGACACTTTGCATATTAGCCATATGTATACATATATATACATACACACATACACACACACACACACACACACACACACATATACATATATATATATACTGAATTTTATGTTATGTGAACTTTTCTAGTCACATTTAATAAAATCAATTAAAAATAGTTACCAGCCTGGAGAAACCAAGATGGAGGCATAGGTAAGCACCTAAACTGCTGCCTCGCACAACAATTTCAAAACTACAACTAAAAGATAGAATGGACATCATCCAGAACCACAGGAAAGCTGGCTGAGTGGAAATTCTACAACTAGAAGGAAAGAGAAAAGCTCATGGAGAATCAGAGGAGCTGCAAAGGGCTGAGGTACAGAGACACGCACAGAGAGGAAGGGCGGCTGAGTGTCTGGCTGGCGTTCTCTGGCGGGAGGGAGAAGGAAGCTCCCGACTGCAATGAACCCCAGTTCTGACTGCACTGAACCCCAGTTCTGGGTGAAACCCCGTGGACCCAGGCTCATACGGGGGGAGTCTGGACTGTCAGGTAGAGAGAAAGGCACACGAAGACTCGGAGACTCGGGGGAGCCGCGGTGGGCAGGGGTCTGGAGGCACGCACCGCAGAGAAGACTGACTACTGAGGTTGCTGCTAGCTGTCCCTAGCGGAAGGGAGTCGGAAGCTCCTGACTGCACTGAACCCCAGTTCCAGGCGAGCCCCTGGGGACCCACGCTCTTACAAGGGGAATCTGGACTGTCAGGCGGAAACTCGGGGGAGCCACAAAAGGCAGAGGTCTGGAGGCACGCACGCAAGGGTAAGGCTGATGGGAAGCCAAGACTGTCTGCTCAGCCCTGAGACTCCGCCCCATCCAAGCTGAGCACAGAGGCTTTTGCAATTTTGCAAGTCTTGTTTCATAAGGCTGTCTCCAGCACAGAAGTTCTCCCATTGTAGACACAGCTGATCCTCACAGCTAATTGGCCTGGAGGTCAATTCCTCCCAGTGACACCAACAACAATCAAGACTTACCTACAACAAGGCTGTATACACAGTCCACAAAGGGGTGCACCAAGAGTGTCCACCTCAGGTAACTGGGGAGGCTGAGCCACTGGGCCATATAGGAAACCTAGCACACAAAGCTACTCTACCAACTCAGGGAAGCAGTGAAAATGCGGAGACAAAGAAACAGATCACAAATGAAAGAAATGGAGGAAAACAAAACGACTGGATATAGAATTCAAAACCACGGTTATAAGATTTTTCAAGAATTTCCTAGAAAAGGCCAATAAATTTAACGAGACCCTCGAGGATATGAAAAAGGACCAACTAGAAATTAAACATACACTGACTGAAATAAAAAATATTATACAGAGACCCAACAGCAGACTAGAGGAATGCAAGAATCAAGTCAAAGATTTGAAATACAAAGAAGCAAAAAACACTCAACCGGAAAAGCAAAAAAAAAAAAAAAAGAATTAAAAAAGTTGAAGATAGTGTAAGAAGCCTCTGGGACAACTTCAAGCATACCAACATCAGAATTATGGGGGTGCCAGAAGAAGAGAGAGAGCAAGATACTGAAAACCTATTTGAAGAAATAATGACCGAAAACTTGCCCCACCTGGTGAAAGAAATAGACTTACAAGTCCAGGAAGCGCACAGAACCCCAAACAAAAGGAATCCAAAGAGGACCACACCAAGACACATCATAATTAAAATGCCAAGAGCAAAAGACAAAGAGAGAATATTAAAAGCAGCAAGAGAAAAATAGTTAATTACCTACAAGGGAGCACCCATACGACTGTCAGCTGATTTCTCAACAGAAACTATGCAGGCCAGTCGGGAGTGGCAAGAAATATTCAAAGTGATGAATAGCAAGAACCTACAACCAAGATTACTCTACCCAGCAAAGTTATCATTCAGAATTGAAGGTCAGATAAAGAGCTTCACAGATAAGAAAAAGCTAAAGGAGTTCATCACCGCCAAACCAGAATTATATGAAATGCTGAAAGGTATTCTTTAAGAAGAGGAAGAAGAAGAAAGTAAAGATAACAATTATGAACAACAAATACATATCTATCAACAAGTGAACCTAAAAATCAAGTGAATTAAAAATCTGATGAACAGAATAAACTGGTGAATATAATAGAATCAGGGGCATAGACAGAGAGTGGACTGATAATTCTCGGGGGGAAAGGGGTATGAGGGGTGCAGGAAGAGACTGGACAAAAATCGTACACCTACGGATGAGGACAGTGGGGGAGAAGGTAAGGGCAGAGGGTGGGGTGGGAACCGGGTGGAGGGGAGCTATGGGGGGAAAAAGGAGAAATAATTGTAATAATCTGAACAATAAAGATTTATTAAATTTTAAAAAATAGTTACCAATTCATCTTGTCAAATGGAATCAGGACCAGAGTAAAATACATCCATGCTGCTCCCTGTTTGCTGGAACAGGGTTCCAAGTAGGGGTGCTTCTTTACTGTCCCCGGTCGGAGGACGGTCCTTGTCCCCTGGGCTCTCAGGGCCATGTACATGGCCGACCCTGCCCTGGACGTGGTAATTATTATCACAGAGGGGTAAGAGGATGGAGAGGAGAAGAGATTGCTAAATCCCATACCTACGAGTCTGGCATTATGTGTTTAGGCAGAAAGATCTTTTATTTTAGACCTTCCTCTTTCTCTCCTCTTTCCCATTATGTGTCTCTTTACCAGCCTTCCTTACCTGGTCATGGCATTTTGCACAAGCATTCGGTACACAGTTGGCACTGAACAGAAGACTGTGATGGGAAACTTGGAGAGCGTCTGCAATGTGTAAGAAGTAAACTCTTGGTCTTACTACAACTTTAAGAAGTGCCTAAGTGTCTATGGGAGGCACAGTGAGTATCTATACTAATAAAAGGGTAATATGCTAATTAGGGCGGGTGTCTTCCGGACGTCCATCAGGACAAAGCCACAGCGGCTGCAAGCGCCTAGGGCCGGCACCACATGGGAGAGGTCGGCAGGTCCGGCGCTCACATGGGAGGGGCGGGCCAATCCAGTGCTGCCAGTCTAGCGCCATGGCCCCTTTTGCAGAGGTGGCGAGAAGACAGCGCCGCGGCACGGTCCCAGTGCTGCCCCTTCCACAGAGGCAGCCACAGAGTCAGCAGTGTGGGCCGGTCCAGGCGCCATGCCTCCGCAGAGGCTGGACGGGGTGCAACCTGCTGTGCCTCAACCTCCCCAGCCCCTCCCCCAGCCGGTCTGGCCCCAGATTGCCCCCCACCCATCAGTGTGCGGGGGGCGGGGCCAGCGCTAAGAAGCAAGGGCCAAGGGCCTGCAGCTGTGGTGGCTGGCAGTGGCAGCAGCAGCGGGGTGATGGTGGCAGCGCCTTCCTCTGAACATCCTGGTCATCTCCCACAGAGGAGGACATCCCCTGAGGGCTCCTGGACTGTGAGAGGGGGCAGGCCGGGTTGAGGGACCTCCTCCCATCCCGTGCACCAATTTCGTGTACCGGGCCTCTAGTTCTAACATAAATGCATTCACACCTTTCCTCAGCTTCTCTGTTCAGGTTTTTTACTTTCTAGATGTGAAATTCCTTACATCACATTGTGCTCTGATTTCTGCAAGCGCGTGCGCGCAGTCCTGTCGGCAGCACTGCTAACGCATTTCTAAACACTGACCTCTTGGGTCTGCTTACTTGCAAGATGGAAGTTGGCTCAAAGTGTGGCAAACGATGTGCAAATACACACGCTCCCTGGATCCATGGCGAAAACACGCTGCTCCATGCAGACTTGGCCCAGCCTGTGTCGGAGGTGTTCCACATCACGTCTGAAGGTGTCAAATCCAGCCAGAACCTGGGAACAGAGCACAGGCCTGACCCATGTGGGAAAACAAATCCAAAAGACCAGTAAGTGAATCGTCACCTTTGCAGTTGTGGACACCTCCAGCTGCAGTTCTGTGAGGCTACCTTCCGTTTACAGATAATCCTAAACCGTAACTGCTGTGGGTGTGTGCAGTCATTTTAGGAGATCCACTTGTTCCGCTGGTGAAGTAAATGGCCATGGTCTCATCGTGTCTTGTCTCCACACACGTGTGGTTGTCAGTGGCACATCTAGGAAGGAAGAGCAGTGGTGAATGTGCATGTTAAACACGTGTGGTTGTTCCTGGCATGTGGCGGAGGAAGAACTGCAGTGATTCTGCACATTAAACACCGCGGACTGTCGGCACAGAAAAGGATCTGAGAGACCATCCACTCGGACCGCCGGTGTCCCCTTTGGTCGGGCCCCAGTGATTTGGATTGAATTCAAGGTGAATGCCATCTCCCTCTCCATCTCCTCAGGTGCTTTCTAGAATCAGATTAACTCCCATCGATAGCCCATTTATACAGGCCAGTTTCATAGCCTTTTATTGTATTACTAGTGGCCCGGTGCCCGAAATTCGTGCACGGGGGGTGTGTGTGTCCCTCAGCCCGGCCTGCACCCTCTCCAATCTGGGACCCCTCAGGGGATGTCCTACTGCTGGTTTACAGGGATCAGGCCTAAACTGGCAATCGGACATCCCTCTCTCAATCTGGGACTGCTGGCTCCTAACCACTCACCTGCCTGCCTGCCTGACTGCCCCTAACCACTCTGCCTGCCAGCTTGCTCGCCCTCAACTGCTCCCCTCCGCCAGCCTGATCACCCACAACTGCCCCCCGTGACAGCGTGCTCGCCCCAACTGCCCCCCCCCCCGCTGTCCTGATCACCCCCAACTGACCCCCACTGGTGGCCTGCTTGCCTCTAACTGGTCCCCCTGCTGGTCTGCTCACTCCCAACTCCTCACCCCCTCGCTGGCCTGATTACCCTCCAATGTCCCCCCACCAGCCTGATTACCCACAACTGCCATCCCATCCTGGCCTGATTACCCACAACTGCCCTCCCCTCTTGGCCACTAAATGCCTCTTACTCCATGGGGGCATGGCCAGCCTGGGTAAGGGGTTAAGGGCTGTCTTCAGGCTGGCCACATCCCCTTCAGGGTGGGGGTCCCCACTGGGGTGCTGGGCCAGCCTGGGTGAGGGGCTGATGGCTGTTTGCAGGCTGGCCAAGCCCCCCAGTGGGGACCCTCACCCCATGGGGGTGTGGCCAGCCTGGGTAAGGAGCTGAGAGCCGTTTTCAGACTGGCCACGCGCCCCCGCGACCCAGGGCCCCAACCCCTCCTTGAGTGGAGGCCAGGGCGGGGGAGAAGCTTGGCTTCCTCCATCGCCAGGGGCAACCCAAGTCTCCTGCTTGCTCCAGCTCCATGGCCACCGCCATCTTTGTTGGGTTAATTTGCATACTCACTCCTGATTGGCTGGTGGGCGTAGTGTCAATTGTGTTTCTCTTTTATTAGTGTAGATTAAACAGTTAGTGCATTTTAAAACCTCAAGAGTTGTATCATTTCTGCAACAAAATGAGAATTCTAGGGTGTTGTAACCATGGGTTGTGCAGATCTGCTCCTTCACCATGAATGCTTTAAAATATGATTTTCTTTCTTTTTGTTAATCCTCACTCAAGGATATTTTTCCACTGATTTTTAGAGAGAGTGGAAGAGAGAGGGAAAGACAGAGATAAACATCAATGTGAGGGAAACACATTGATTGGTTGCCTCCTGCACAAGCCTGACCAGGGCCCAAGCTGGGGAGGAGCCTGCAACCAAGGTACATGCCCTTGACCAGAATCGAACCCAGGACCCTTCAGTCCACAGGCCAACACTCTAGCCACTATGCCAAACCAGCTAGGGCAAAATGTAATTTTTAAAAATATATTTTTATTGATTTTAGAGAGGAAGGAAGAGGGATAGAGATAGCAACATCAATGATGAGAGAGAATCATTGATTGGCTGCCTCCTGCACACCCCTTACTGGGGATTGAACCCGAAACCCAGGCAAGTGCCCTTGGCCGGAATCGAACCTGGGACCCTTCAGTCCGCAGGCCAACACTCTATCCACTGGGCCAAACCGGCTAGGGCTGATTTTTTTTTAAAGAAATGAGTGTATTAATAGAAGTCATGGTTAATCTATACTAATAAAAGGAGAATATGCTAATTAGACTGGACATCTTCCAGACGACCTTCCAGACACACTTCCAAACAAAGCCATAGTGGCGGGGCGAGGCAGAGGTAGTTAGGGATGATCAAACTGGCAGGGAAGAGCAGTTAGGGGGATCAGGCCAGCAGGGGAGAGCAGTTAGGGGGATCAGGCCGGCAGGGGAGAACAGTTAGGGAAATCAGGCTGGCAGGGGAGAGCAGTGGTTCTCAACCTTTCTAATGTCGCGACCCTTTAATACAGTTCCTCATGATGTGGTGACCCCCAACCATAAAATTATTTTCGTTGCTACTTCATAACTGTAATTTTGCTACTGTTATGAATCGTAATGTAAGTATCTGTGTTTTCCGATGGTCTTAGGCTCTACAGCAGCAGTTCTCAACCTGTGGGTCTCAACCCACAGGTTGAGAACCGCTAGCAGGGTCTCCTAAGACCATCGGAAAACACAGATACTTACATTACGATTCATAACAGTAGCAAAATTACAGTTATGAAGTAGCAACGAAAATAATTTTATGGTTGGGGGTCACCACAACATGAGGAACTGTATTAAAGGGTCGCGGCATTAGAAAGGTTGAGAACCACTGAGTTAGAGGGATCAGGTCAGCTGGTAAGTGAGTGGTTAGGAGCCAGCGGTCCTGGATTGCGAGAGATGTCCAACTGCAGGTTTAGGCCTGATCCCGCACCAGCAGTCAGACATCCCCAGAGGGGTTCCGGATTGGAGGGTGCAGGCTGGGCTGAGGTACCCCTCCCCCATGCATGAATTTTGTGCACCGGGCCTCTAGTCTATAATATTAAAAATGTAATATACTAATTAGACCAGATGACCTTCCAGACGAAGCTGGGGCTGCGAGGGAAGCCCAGGTCCTGGTTGCCTGCCGGCAGCCAGAAGGAAGCCCGGGTCCCAGGTGCCAGAGGGAAGCTGGGGCCGATAGCTGGGGGAAGAAAGGCCTACTCTTGCAGGCCTTTGGTGGTATATAAAGCTGGGGTCGCCAAACTACAGTCCATAGATCAAATCAGGCCCACCTCCTGTTTGTTTATTTTATTAAAGTATTATATGTGTACATATCTTACCATTGCCCCTCCCCACCCCACTGCCATACATGCCCTCAGCCCCCAATGTTTTGCATCCGTTGGTTATTCTTATATGCATGCATGTAAGTCCTTCGGTTGATCTCTTATCTCCCCCACCTATCCCTAACCTTCCCACTGTAATTTGACAGTCTGTTTGATGCTTTACTGCATCTATATCTATCTTTTTATTCATCAGTTTATAATGTTTTTTATTATCCACAAATGAGTGAGATCATGTGGTATTTTTCCTTCATTGACTGGCTTATTTCACTTAGCATAATGTTCTCCAATTCCATCCAGGTTGCTGCAAATGATGAGAATTCCTTCTCTTTTATGGCAGCATAGTATTCCATTGTGTAGATGTACCATAGTTTTTTGATCCACTCATCTGCTAATGGGCTGTTTCCAAATCTTAGCCATTGTAAATTGTGCTGTTATGAACATAGCGGTGCATATATCCTTTCTGATTGGTGTTTCTAGTTTCTTAGGATATATTCCTAGGAGTGGGATTACTGGGTCAAATGGGAGTTCCATTTTCAGTTTTTTGAGGAAACTCCATACTGTTCTCCGGTACAGTGGCTGCACCAGTCTGCATTCCCACCAGCAGTGCACGAGGGTTCCTTTTTCTCCGCATCCTCGCCAACACTTGTCGTTTGTTGATTTGTTGATGATAGCCATTCTGACAGGTGTGAGATGGTACTGCATTGTCATTTTGATTTGCATCTCTCGGATAATTAGTGACTTTGAGCATGTTTTCATGTGTCTTTTGGCCTTCCTTCTGTCTTCTTTCGAAAAGATTCTATTTAGGTCCACTGCCCATTTTTTTATTGGATCATTTATCTTCCTTTTATTAAGTTGCATAAGCTGCTTGTAGATGTTGGAGATTAAACCTTTATCAGTGATACCATTTGCAAATATGATCTCCCATACAGTGGGCTTTCTTGTTGTTTTGTTGATGGTTTCTTTTGCTGTGAAAAAGCTTTTTATTTTGATGTAGTCCCATTTGTTTATTTTCTCTTTAGCTTCCACTGCCCTAGGAGCAGTATCAGTAAAGAAGTTCTTTCGGCATATGTCTGAGATTTTGCTGCCTGTGGATTCCTCTAGTATTTTTATGGTTTCCCGTCTTATGTTTAAGTCCTATATCCATTTTGAGTTTATTTTTGTGTATGGTGTAAGTTGGTGATCTAGTTTCATTTTTTTGCATGTATCTGTCCAATTTTCCTAACACCATTTATTGAAGAGACTGTCTTGACTCCATTGTATGTTAATGCCTCATTTGTCAAATATTAATTGAGCATAGTGGTTTTGGTCGATATCTGGATTCTCTATTCTGTTCCATTGATCTATATGTCTGTTCTTGTGCCAGTACCAGGCTGTTTTGAGGACAGGGGCTTTGTAATACAGCTTGAAATCTGGTATTGAGATCCCACCTACTTTATTCTTTCTCAGGATTGCTGTGGCTATTTGGGGTCTTTTTTTTTATTCCAGATGAATTTTTGGAGAGTTCTTTCTAGGTCTGTAAAATATGCCATTGGTATTTTAATGGGGAGTGCACTGAATCTATAGATTGCTTTGGGTAGTATGGACATTTTGATGATGTTCATTCTACCAATCAATGAACATGGTATGTTCTTCCATCTGTTTACATCTTCCTCTATCTCTTTTTTCAGTGTCCTGTAGTTTTCTGCATATAGGTCTCCTTAGTTAAGTTTATTCCTAGGTATCTTAACCCTTTGCACTCGCTTGCTTTTTTCTTGATTCCTTTATTCTAATGCTAACCATGTCGAGTCACACTCGACATCCGAGTGCAAAAGGTTAATTTTTTTGGTGTGATGGTAAATGGGATTACTTTTTTAGTCTCTCTTTCTGTAAGTTCACTATTGGTGTATAGAAATGCCATAGATTTCTTGGCATTAATTTTGTATCCTGCTACATTGCCGAATTAATTTATTAAGTCTATTATTTTTTTTTGATGGAGTCTTTCGGGTTTTTTATGTACAATATCATGTCATCTGCAAATAAGGACAGCTTTACTTCTTCTTTTCCAATTTGGATGCCTTTTATTTCTTCTTCTTGTCTAATTGCAATGGCTAATACTTCCAGTATTATGTCAAACAGGAGTGGTGAGAGTGGGCATCCCTGTCTTGTTCCTGTTTTTTAGGGGAAATGGTTTTAGTTTTTGCCCATTGAGTATGATGTTAGCTGTGGGTTACCTTCCCACACTGATCTTCCAGTACTGAGACTTTTATTAAACTGTCACCCTCAAGTACACTGTGAAGTCTGTAACGCAAGGCAGGATGCTGTAGATAGCCAAACTACAACAACAACTAATATAGCTTTTATTATGTTGAGGTATGATCCTTCTATTCCCACCTTGTTGAGGGTTTTTATCAAGAAAGGGTGTTGGATTTTGTCAAATGCTTTTTCTGCATCAACTGATATGACTATGCGATTTTTATTTCTCAATTTGTTTATGTGATGTATCACGATTATTGATTTGTGGATATTGTACCATCCTTGCATTCCTGGGATAAATCCTACTTGGTCATGTTGTATGATCTTTCTGATGTACTGCTGGATCTGATTTGCTAGAATTTTGTTGAGGATTTTGGCATCTATGTTCATGAGGTAATATTGGCCTGTAATTCTCTTTCATTGTATTGTCTTTATCTGGTTTTGGTATTAGGGTGATGCTGGCTTCATAGAAGGAGCTTGGAAGTGTTCCTTCCTCTTGAATTTTTTGGAATAGTCTGAGGAGGATAGTTTTTAGTTCTTCCTTGAATGTTTGGTAAAACTCCCCTGTGAAGCCGTCTGGCCCCGGGCGTTTGTTTGCTAGAAGATTTTTGATGACTGCTTCAATTTCTTCCATAGTTACTGGCCTATTGAGCTGTTTAGATTCTTCCTGATTTGAGTTTTGGAAGGCTATATTTTTCTAGGAATATGTCCATTTCCTCCAGGTTGTACAATTTGTTGGAACAGAGATGTCTGTAGTATTTTTTAAGAATCCTTTGTATTTTGGTGGGGTCTGTTGTTATTTCATCTCTTTCGTTTCTGATTTTGTTTATTTGGGTCCTCTCTCTTTGTTTCTTGGTGAGCCTGGCAGGAGGTTCATCAATCTTGTTTATCCTTTCAAAGAACCAGCTCTTGGTTTTGTTGATCTTTTGTATTGTTTCTTTGGCCTATATGTCATTTATCTCTGCTCTGATCTTTATTATTTCCTTCCTTCTGCTTACACTGGGCTTTTCTTGTTGCTCTCTCTCTAACTCTTTGAGTTGTAGGGTTAGGAAATTTATTACCATTGTTTCTTGTTTTTTCCAGTAGGCTTGTAGAGCTATGAACTTTCCTCTCAAGACTGCTTTCACTGTGTCCCATAGATTTTGGATTGTTTTGTTTTCATTGTCATTTGTTGCCATGATGTTTTTTATTTCTTCCTTGATGTCTCTGGTAACCCAATCATTGTTTAATAGCATGCTGTTTAGTCTCCATGTGTTTGATTTCCTTGGATTGTTTTTATTGTAGTTGATTTCCAGTTTTATGCCACTGTGGTCTGAGAAGATGCTTGATATGATTTCTATCTTCTTGAATTTGTAGAGACTTTTCCTGTGACCAAATATATAGTCTATCTTTGAAAATGACCCATGTGCACTTAAGAAGAATGTATATTCTGTGGCTTTGGGGTGAAATGTTCTGAAGATGTCAATTAATTCCATCTGGTCTAGTGAGTCATTTAAGATTGATGTTTCTTTGCTGATTTTTTTGTTTAGAGGATTTGTCCAATGGTGATAGTGGGGTATTAAAGTCTCCTACTATGATTGTATTGCTGTCAATCTCTCCCTTGATATCCTCCAGGAGGTTTTTTTTTTTTAATGTATTTGGGTGCTCCTGTATTGGGTGTGTATATGTTTACAGAGTTATTTCTTCTTGTTGGATTGCTCTCTTTAGTATTATGAAGTGGCTTTCCTTATCTCTTGTTATGTCTTTCACTTTGAGATCTAATTTGTCGGATATAAGTATTGCTACCCCAGCTTTTTTTTTCATTTCCATTCGCCTGGAAGAACTTTTTCCATCCCTTCACCCTCAGTCTGTGTGCATCTTTTTTTCTGAGGTGGGTTTCTTGTAGACAGCAGATATATGGGTCTTGTTTTCTTATCCAATCCATTACCCTATGTCTTTTGATTGGGGCATTTAATCTATTTACATTTAAAGTTATTATTGATAGGTACTTATTTGTTGCCATTTTTATTCTTTACCCCCGTGTTCCTTCTTCGCTTCCTATTTCTTTCTTTCTTTCTTTTTTTTTTTTACAGCAGACGCTTTAGCATTTCTTGCATTGCTGGTTTGGTGGTAATAAATTCCCTTAGTCCTTTTTTGTCTGTGAAGCTCCTGATTTAACCTTCAATTTTGATTGATAGCCTTGCTGGGTACAGTATTCTTGGATTCAGACCTTTCCTTTGCATGACTTTGTATATTTCATTCCATTCCCTTCTGGCCTGATGAGTTTCTGTTGAGAAATCAGTTGCTAATCTGATGGGGGTTCCTTTGTATGTAACTGTCTGTCTCTCTCTGGCCGCTTTTAAGATTCTTACTTTGTTGTTGGTGTTTGCCAACTTAATTATAATGTGCCTTGGCGTCGGTCTTTTGGGGTTCATTTTGCTTGGGACTCAGTGAGCTTCTTGGATTTGTGTGGGTTTTTTCTTCCCTATATCATGGAAGTTTTCTGTTATTATTTCTTCAAACAGGTTTTCTATTCCTTGCTCAGTTTCCTTTCCTTCTGGAACCCCTATTATGTGGATGTTGTTTTGTTTCATGTTGTTCCAATAATCCCGTAGGCTCTCCTCCTGCTTTTTAATTTTTTTTTCTAGAAGCTGCTCTAATTGGGTATTTTTTCCCACCTTGTCTTCTAGCTCACTGATGCGGTCCTCTACTTCTTCTATTTCTACTCTTGATGCTTTCTATTGAGTTCTTTATAGCAGTAAAGTCATTTTTCATTACTTCTTGGTTCTTCTTCATTTCCTCTTGGTTCTTACTCATATTGTCAAATTTGTCTTCCATTCTTTTCAGTCACCTTATGACCATTTCTCTGAATTCTTTCTCTGATAGGTTGCTCGCCTCTAATTCGTTTACTTCCTTTTCTGGTGATGCCTGCTTTTCTTTCCTATGTGGGCTGTTTCTTTGTCTCCCCATGATCTCTCTTCTCCAGATGTCTGGTTATGTAGTTCTCTCTCTCCTGCATTGATTTAAAGGCACAAAATACAACACAACCAGGTACAACACACAAGGCACTGAACAGAATTGTATTCACGATATTGATAACCTCCAATAAAGGTGACCACCAGAGAAAGGCAAATTAGAGAAAGAAGAAGAGGAAAAAGAAAGAGAGAAAAAAAAAAAAGCAGTGCCAAAATGAAATTGGGAAAAGAAAAAAAAGTAAGAGAGACAAGAAAGAGACTAAGAAAGAAAAGGGGAACAAACTATATATATTGGGATAAAACTCCAATAGAACAACCACTAATCCCAGGAAATGCCAGCAACAAGTACCTGGAGATTAATAAAACTAGAACACCAACTAATATCAAGCGAGGCGAGGAAAAACAGAAGCAAAAAACAAACAAAAACAAAGCAAACAATAAAACCAAGCAAAAAAAAAGAATAAGCAAAACAATCTCACAAAAAAGCTTAAAAATTTGATATAATCAACATTCTAGCAAACAACAACAAAAGGACAGAGAGAAAAACAATTTTTTGGATAGTTAAGACAGCGAAGAGAGAAGTGTGTATGGACTTGGAGCAGGGGATTGGAAATTAGATATATAAGTAGTGTGAAATTTTAGCAAGGGGTAAACAGAAAGAATAGGGAAAATCTAAAGCAGGAAAGGGTTAAGATAAACAGGAGACCAAAAGGGGAAAGGTTAGGAAGAGAGTGATGGCATAAAGGTAGCGTGAGATAGGGTAAAACGATGCTAAAGGAAAGATGCACCTAGAATGTAGAACACTAATCCCAAAGCAAAACACAGAGAAAATAAAATGACACTTAAAAAAAGTAAAATAGTAGTAGTAATAATACTGATTGAAAATAAAAATGTAATAATTAAAAAGGTAAAATCAAGTGAGGAAAAAATAAAAAAAATTGTTTGTTAAGTAAAAGATGCAAAAAATGAAAATAAAAAAAAAATAAAATAAAATGTGCAGTAGTGAAGGTCATTCACTTCCTCTATTGTTCTGTTTGGCACGCCTGTTTTCCAGTCTGGAAAGCATTGCAGTTCCCTGCGTTCCACTGCTCCTCAGTGTTGTAAACCAGTCCTGATTTTTAAGCAGGCAGTGTCTTAATTTCTCATATTCCTTTATTTTTGATTACAGAAGAGTCAATTTGTGATTCCGCCCCTGGGTGGCAGTGTTTCTGGATTGACTTCTGGGTCTATATGGCTTCTCTAGCCTTCTTTCTCTGTGGCACTCAATACCGGTTTGTGGAGTGGGCTGCCCCAGTGCTGGCTCTCTAATGGTCACTCCCTGCTCCGATCCCAGGTTCCAGAAAAACAAGTTTCCCCTGCAGTCTCCCAGGATGTCCCCAACTGGGTGATCCTATGTATTGGGCTTAGTAATCAGAAGCAAGGAAATGAAGAGGAAAAAGCCCAAGTGTGCGAACAATGGGTCTGCACGCAAGTCAAAGAAGCCGGCACATCTTTGAAATTCTTAGGCTGTCCCTCCGCGTCAGATCAAAATGGGTTATTTTTAGAGATCCCTTCTGTCAGCAGCTCTGAGGACCCCCTTCCACATTCACGGATCACACCAGCCCCAACAGCCACGGATTTTTCTAGGCACAGACTTCCCAGGTCCTCCAGCTCCCGCAAAGCGTGCGTTTCTCTCTCCCGCCAGGACCAGAGACCTCACCATATCCCAGGCGAAATCTGACCTTTCCGTGGTGAAGAGCTCCTTTGAATCGCGTGTTTGCGCCAATTGGGGACCGGTGTTCTGGGGCTCCCAGCTGTTCAGTGGACGCTGCCATTGTGGATTTTCAGGCTTCCGATAAGATCCACTTTCCCTTTCAAGATGGCGCGGTCTCCGTGTCTGAGCCCATAGCTCCGGGAGGGTACCCAGCAGCAGTGGGGGCTGCCAGGTCAGGGGAGCCCCGACCAGCAGTCCCCCACCTTCTCCTGGAGTTTAGCTGTCCCTTAACTTGCCAACAAACACTCCCTGTGCGACCCTCAGCTGTTCTTTCTTTCTGCTTTGGGACAAGGCTCGGAACACGTCTGTCTATTCCGCCGCCATTTTCTGCCCCCCGACCTCCTGTTTTTTTAAATAAATTTTTATTGGAACAAACAGCCATGCCCATTCATTTACATGTTGCCTATGGCTGTTCTCATTCTACAACAGCAGAGGTGAGCAGCTGTGACAGAGATGGACTGCATGGCCTGCAAAGCCTAAAATATTTACTTTCCACTCCTTTTGTAGGAATTGTTTGCTGACTTCTGAAAGGATTGTTTTTCTGTTTCCCACATGAGCATCTACATGGTTCTGAATATAGTAAACAGTAACACTTAAGGGGATCTAAGCACCCATCCAGGGAAGGAAGGACCCCAGTTAAAGAGAAAGAAAGCATTTAGTTCTGAAGGATAATTGGGCTATTATGTAAGTCAGACATCAGGGCAGCTGAGAGTAAGCAAGCTCTGCACACCCAGCATCTACGAAGCATAGAGAGTTTACCAGGCCAAGGCTGAATGAATCAGAGCAGCCAGGCCATGAGAAATGTAGGAAAGTTGTTTTGTTTTTAAATATATTTTTATTGGTTTCAGAGAGAGGATAGGAGAAGGAGAGATAGTAACACCAATGATGAGAGAGAATCATTGATCGGCTGCCTTCTGCATGCCCCCTACTGGGGATTAAGCCCGCAACCCAGGCATGTGCCCTGACTGGAATCGAACCCAGGACCCTTCAGTCTGTAGGCTGATGCTCTATCCACTGAGCCACACCAGCCAGGGCAGGAAAGCTGTTTTTAAAGCCTAGCAAAGCTAGACCAAGTGTGATTGGTCTCTGATTCCATAATTACTAGTATCTTTCTTAAAAATAGGAAGTACCGCCGAAACCGGTGTGGCTCAGTGGATAGAGCGTCAGCCTGCGGACAGAAGGGTCCCGGGTTCGATTCCGGTCAAGGGCACGTATGTTGGTTGCGGGCTCATCCCCAGTGGGGGGCGTGCAGGAGGCAGCTGATCGATGTTCTCTCTCATCGATGTTTCTGACTCTCTCTCTCTCCCTTCCTGTCTGTGAAAAATCAAAGAAATATATAAAAAAAATAGGGAGTCCCTAGAGCCTGTGGCTGTCACTCCGATCACAGACATGGTTCCTTTTTTCTTTTTTAATATATTTTACTGATTTTTTACAGAGAGGAAGGGAGAGGGATAGAGAGTTAGAAACATCGATGAGAGAGAAACATCGACCAGCTGCCTCCTGCACACCCCCCACTGGGGATGTGCCCGCAACCAATGTACATGCCCTTGACCGGAATCGAACCCGGGACCCTTCAGTCCGCAGGCCGACACTCTATCCACTGAGCCACACCGGTTTCGGCCAGATATGGTTTCTTCTGAAGCCTGAGGCAGAGTTACCATATCAATCTCTCACTGCTAGGGCCCTTGAACATCACAGATAGGAGTGTGGGCTCAGCAGCCACACTGCCTAGGTTTGAACCAGCACCACCAGATGCTAGCATCTGGCCTTATTCATCTGTATAATCACAGTTCTACCCCCGAGGTGGTGAGATTAATGACTTAATATCTCTCAAGTGCTTGGAACAGTTTTGGCACACACCAGAGCCACAGACATGGCAGCTATACTGTAACTATAACATTATTTTTATTAGAACAGTCCTTGGCCGTTGGTAAGAACTCAATACATGTTAGCTGTTTTAGAGAAGGTTGGCGCATGCTCCCAAACCCTTGAGTAAAGCATGCTCATTCTAGACAAGGAATTTGCAGTCCGCCTGAGGCTGAGAGATAACCAACACCTGGCATGAGCCCCTGGAAGCCCCCGCACCCCACCCCGCAGGGCGTGGGCATCAGAATAATTCCGTTTCATAACTGCATTCATGAACATTGAGTGTTCTATATCCATGAGTGTCCTATACGCCCGGCAGCAGTGTTGCTGTACTCCGTTTCTGGGAGCCGCTCCCAGCTCTGTGGTTGACGCTGTGGCACCTGCTAAATCCGCTGCCGGGTCGGGAAGATTTCCTCTGAGCCCTCTGACAGCTGCCTTGCCCAAGGCCAGCCTCCTTCTGAGACAGCCCCCATCTCATGACTGGCCATGGGCAAGGCAAGGCCGGCCTCTTACTTTAGCTGGGGACTGCTCGGAGGAGCTATCCAAACTCTAGAGGCCTCCATGGGTCGGCTGGAGGCTTTTTGGGAATTCACGGTAGATAAGTTTCTTCCTTTGCCCAATCCCACATCCTCTGCCTTCCTTCACAGGTATTGACCCCAAGAGAACTTCTTAGTAAACTTCTTAATATGACTAATCTGTCTCGGGTCTGCTTCCTGGAAATCCCAACTATGAAGACAGGCCAAGCTCCTGCCTCCTCAGAGTGCTGCACGCCAGCGCAGTGCTAATCACCAGCTGCTCCCTTTGCCTATGGTGTGTTTTTCATATATGCTTATTGATTTCAGAGAGGAAGGGAGAGGGAAAGAGAGATGGAAACATCAATGATGAGAGAGAATCACTGATCGGCTGCCTCCTGCATGCCCCACACTGGGGATCGAGCCCACAACCCGGGCCTGTGCCCTGACTGGGAATCGAACCGTGACCTCCTGGTTCATAGGTCGATGCTCAACCACTGAGCCACGCCAGCCGGGCTGCCTATTGTTTTTGTCATTTTTCTGATCACATGACTCATGGGCTGAGCATCTTGTCAATGTTGTCTTTCTTTGGGAGAAGCTATTCTACAACAATGATGGTTACTCACTTCATCATCTCTTTGAGGTCCCCCCACCCCTCTCGGGGGTTCTGAGACACAATGAGCTTGGAGCGCAGGTTTTCACACTGAGATGCCACCGCATCTACTGCTGGGGCGACAGCGTCATGGGCGATAATGCACTTGGCTTTTGAAGACTGCAGTCTGTAGAGCACGTCTTTCTGGGTCAGCTGAGTGGTCCCTGGAATTAAAACTGCACCTAAAGGAGCAGAAAAGAAGCAATGTCTAGAAGGAAGGCCTCCCCAGCCTGTCAGTCAGGGTGTGCAGACAGCTCCACGCATTCTGTATTTCTCAGAATGGCTTCACCATTCCCCAGGCAGGCGTCTATTTGTCTTCCTTTCATTACTCTGCTGTTGCCTTTCATGGGATCTCAAAGCTTTGGCTTAAAGTGAAAGGATGTTAAATGCTGGATAATCATCTATCTGAAGACCATAACATTCACCTTGAAGAGGGTTTTGATTGAAAAGTGTATTACCCAGCACTTATTGAGTGCTTGAGTGCCAGGTGCTATTTATTCTAAGTGTTTTTGCATATTTTAACTCATTTATAATCCTCACCCCAAAACTCCAAACACTAAAGCACTTGAATAACTTGCCCAACATCACCAAAGCAGAAGGTAGCCATGCAGGACTGGTCCCTGCAGCCTCCCGAGCTAGCTGTGCACGAGGCCACTTCATCCGGTGCCTCTTAGAATGCATGGACCGTCCTGCTCCTTCCCAGAGCGCAGGACTGCGGCGCCACCCTGCTCTGTGCTGCCTGCTGTGACTGCTCTGCAGGTGAAGGGCAAGGCCGAGTGCCTGAGCCGGACACTGACAGGCTGGCCTTGGACAAGCCACTTCATCTCCACGAATCCCAAGTTCTGCAGCTGTAAAATGGGGATAATAATAGGTGCTACCTTCTTTATAGGATTGCTGAGGATTCAATTAATTAACATGTGTAACAAGTTTAAATAGTGCTGAGCAAATTTTAGCTATTGTTTTCTCAAAAGATGAATGGACTTTCAAGACTATACCTTTATATATCTGATCTGCCTACAGCCACCCCCAGGCTTCACCACTCGAGTTCCAGACCTTCCCAGAGGGAGGAAGGCACTCCGCATGCCTTACTCCTCCTGGCGACCCAGGCTCCATGCTGCCTCCTGTCCACTTCAGAAAGGCTAAGCCCTTCCGGTGGAGTTCTGAAGGGACAGGCAACTGCAACCAGAACCTTGCGATGGGGTCCTGGCTGTGAAATACCTTCTCTTTGTAACAAGGTGATGCTTATGAGGTGTAACTCCAAGGCTACTCCTTTGCGATGTTTCACCTGGGGATAGGGAGCTACCTGACCCTTTCGAAGGTGTGAAGGCACTAACGATGAGTCAGCACATCATGAAGAAGCACAGTATTTATTTTTACTTATTTTTTTATTACATACTAGAAGCTAAGTGCACGAAATTCGTGCATGGCGGGGGGGTACCCTCAGCCCAGCCTGCACCCTCACCAATCCGGGACCCCTTGGAGGTTGTCTGACTGCCGGTTTAAGTCCCAGGGGATTTAACCCGGGGATTGGGCCTAAACCGGCAGTTGGACATCCCTCACAATCCTGGACCACTGGCTCCTAATCACTCACCTGCCTGCCTGCCTGGTCACCCCTAACTGCCTTTGCGTTCCAGGCTGATCGCCCCGAACTGCCCCCCTGCCAGCCTGGTTGATCTTAACTGCCCCTGCTGCCAGCCAGGTTGCCACCAACTGCCCTCCCCAATGACCTGGTCACCCCTTATTGCCCCCCCCTGCCAGCCTGGTTACCCCCAAGTGCCCCCCCACACCAGCCTAGTTGCCCCTCACTGTCCCCCTGTCAGTCTGGTCACCCCCAACTGCCCCCCCCTGCCAGCCTGGTCTCCCCTATCTTCCCACCTGCTGGCCTGGTCACCCCCAACTGCCCCCTTCTGCTGGCCTGGTCACCCCTAACTGCCCTCCCCCCTCCCTCTCGCCAGCCTCGTCACCCCACGCAGCCTGCTTGTTCAGTCGTTTGGTCGTCCCTCACTAACCCCCCTGCTGGCCTGGTCGCCCCACGCAGCCTGCTTGTTCAGTCATTTGGTCGTCCCTCACTAACCCCCCCCGCCAGCCTGGTCACCCCACGCAGCCTGCTTGTTCAGTCGTTTGGTCACTAATTCCCCTGCCAGCCTGGTCGTAGGCAGCCATCTTGTGAGGTGTGAGGGTCAATTTGCATATTACCTCTTTATTATATAGGATGTTCCCCATTGACCACCTCTAAGCCACCCCTCCCCTGCCACCTCACTGTCTGTGTCCATGGGCCATGCATATATGCATCCAAGGTCCTTGGTGGATTACTTCCCCCCTTCCCTCTGAGATTCTGCACTAAGAAGCACAGTATTTAAATACATCACCTTTAGATAATTAACGTCAGCCAATACATAATCCATATATCTTTAAAAGAATATATTGCTCTAGCCAGTTTGGCTCAGTGGATAGAGCATTGACCTGCAGACTGGAGGGTCCTGGGTTTGATTTCAGTCAAGGGCATGTACTTTGGTTGCAGGTTCCCTGTCCCTGGTCAGGGTTCATGCAGGAGGCAACCAATGGATGTGTTTTTCTCACGTAGATATTTCTCCGTCTCTCCCTCTCCCTTTCACTTTCTCTAAAAATCAATGGAAAAATATCCTCGGGTGAGGATTAACAGAAAAAATAATTATTATGAAATCTCAGCTGCAACCAGGCTTATTGGGTCAGAATCCACATTAAAACATATTTTTTTATTAAATTTCTTGGGGTGGCATTGGTTAATACAATTATATAGGTTTCAAGTGTACAATTCTATACTACATCATCTGTATATTGTATTGTGTTCACCACCCAAGTGAAATCTTGTTCCACCGCCATTTATTTGACCCCTTTTACCCTTTACTACCCTTTCTACCCTCTTCCCTCTGATAACCATATTGCTGTCTGTGTAATAAGATTCCCTAGTGATTCATGTGCACATCAAAGTTTGAGAAAAATGAACTAGATGGTTTTTAAGAACTATTCCTATTTAAAATTTTATGAAGCTTGTAGCAAATGTTGGCAACTGCAAGTCTCATTCTGACTTGATGAGTGACTTTGGCAAATGACTTAATGTGCGTTTTTTAATTTACCTTTATTATTGAGAGTATCACAGATGTCCCACCCGTTTTGCCCCAACTGCCCCTTCCATCTGGTTCCCACCCCTCCCAGGCCTTCACCACCCTCTTGTCTGTGTCCACAGGTTATGCATATAAGTTCTTTGGTTAATCTCATCCCATCCTCATCCCCATCCCATCCCCCTTCCCTCTGAGATCTATCAGTCTGTTCCATGTTTCCATGCCTCTGGTTCTAATTTATTCATCAGTTTATTTTGTTCATTAGATTCCACATATGAATGAGATCATGTGATACTTGTTTTTCTCTGACTGACTTATTTCACTTAGCATGATGCTCACCAGGTCCCTCCATGCTGTTGCAAAGGATAAGAGATCCTTCTTTTTCACTGCTGCATAGTATTCCATGGTGTAAATGTACCACAGCTTTTTTATCCACTCATCTGCTAACGGGCTGTTTCCAAATCTTAGCTATTGTAAATTGTGCTGCTATGAACACAGGGGTGCATATATTCTTTCTGATTGGTGTTTTGGGTTTCTTAGGATATATTCCTAGGAGTGAGATTACTGAGTCAAATGGGAGTTCTATTTTTAATTTTTTTAGAAAACTCCATATGTTTTCCCTAATGGCTGCACCAGTCTGCATTCCGACCAGCAGTGCACGAGGGTTCCTTTTTCTCCGCATCCTCACCAGCACTTGTCATTTGTTGATTTGTTGAGGTTAGCCATTCTGATACCTCATTGTCATTTTAACTTGCATCTGTCTAATGATTAATAATGTTGAGTATTTTCTCATATGTCTCTTGGGCATCTGTATGTCCTCTTTGGAGAAGTGTCTATTCAGGTCTTCTGCCCATTTTTTAATTGGATTGTTTGTCTTCCTTTTGTTGAGTTGTATGAGTACTTTATTTTTTATCAGTTTCAAGAAAAACGATTTTAAATATAATAATGTTACATGCAATAAATCTTAGTATCTCAAGAAAAACCATTTTAAATATGTTACAGGCAACAAACACCAGTTATTCAAGAAAAATTATCTTACATATATTACATGCAATAAACATTAATATTTCAAGAATAAGATGATTTTAAGAATAATAATATTACCAAAACTGTACTAACAAAAGTTGTAGGAAATATTAAAAATCTGCTAATAACAGGATTACTTCTATTATATTCTAGTATTCTTTTTCCCCTCTGGTTTTTGATCATCAGTTTATGTTGTTCATTACATTCCACAAATGAGTGAGATCATATATTTATCTTTCTCCAACTGGCCTATTTCATTTAGCATGATGCTTTTAAACTCTATTTTGTTGGATGTATTGCTACTCCAGCTTTTTTTTTTCTTTTCCATTTGCATGAGAAAATTTTTTTCCATCCTTTCACTTTCATCCTGTGTGTGTCTTTTATTTTGAGGTGGGTCTCCTGTAGACAGTATAAACTTGGGTCATGTTTTTATATCCATTCTGCTACCCTACACCTTTTGATTGGAGCACTTAATCCACTTACATTTAGGTTTATTATTGAGAGGTACTTACTTAATAGCCATTTTAATTCTGCATGGCTAGGTTTCTCTCTCTGTTTCCTCTTCTCAGAAGTCCCTTACAGCAATCCCTTTAGCATTTCTTGTCATGCTGGCTTGGTGGTGATGAACTCCTTTAGTCTTTTTTTGTCTGGTAAGCTTTTTAGTTGACCATCTATTTTGAATGATAGCCTTGCTGGATATGGTAATCTTGGTTTCAGATTCTTGCTTTCCATTACCTTGAGTACTTCATGCCATTCCCTTCTGGCCTATAGAGTTTCTGATGAGGAATCAGGCATCAGCTGTAGTATGCCTGATTTTACAGGTATACTACACGACCCACGTTTGGGCTCCAGTTGCGAGTGTCCCCACCATGACCCGCATGGTTCAGGGTTCAGGTTCAGGGTTCGGGTTCTGGAGGAGGCCGCACACAAATGAAAGAGACTAGGAAATATTAACTTGGCGATATTGGGGGCCAGGCAGAAGCCCAACTCTAGGGGGAGGACTCCTCTTTGCTCTGGCTTTGCGATCCCTTTTATTAAGGTTTGGGATCCACCCATAGCCAGTAATAGCCAATCAGAAAGGATTTGCATAAGACTAAATGTGGGAATTGCTTTAGCTACCATTGTCTCAACTAGACAGTGAGTGAGTGGTTGGCTGACCTTTCAGAGCTTCAAGGTTGACCAGCCTTCCGGTTCCTTGTCCACACCTCTCTGCTAGTGAGGACAATGGGCGGTTTCCAACAATCAGCCTTATGGGAACTCCTTTGTAGGTAACAGTTTTATTTTCTCTTGCTGCCTTTAAGATTCTTTGTCTTTAATTTTTGGCATTTTAATTATGATGTGTCTGGGCGTGGGTCTGTTTGGGGTTCTCTGTGTCTCCTGAACTACCATTATTTCTTCAAACACCTTCTTTGTTCCTTTCTCCCTTTCTGCCTCTTCTAGCACACCTACCATTCTAATATTGTTACGTTTCACATTGTCCCACAGCTCCTTTAAGCTTTCCTCCTGTTTTTTAATTTCTTTTTCTTTTTGGTTCTCTAATTGAGTGATATTTTCAACTCTGTCTTCTAATTTACTGATTCGATACTCAGCTTCCCCTAATCTGCTGTGTATTTCTTCCAGTGTGTTCTTTATTTGTGCTATGTCATTCTTTATCTCAGACTGTTCTTTTTTCATAGTTACTATATCTTTTTTCATACTGTTGAACATTTTTAATATCATTACTCTGAACTCTGTTTCAGATAAATTTCTCATCTCTGCTTCATTTATCTCTTCTTCTGGAGAATTCGCTAGTCCTTTCATTTGAGGTTGTTTCTTTGTTTCCTCATTTTGGTTGTCTGTTTGGGTTTGTGGCTATGTATTAGGTAGATCCTCTACACCTCTCAATCTCTAGTGCAGGACAGTGTTAAAGGCTGTTCCTGACTAATTGGACCAGGCAAAGACTTAAAGTCTCCAGAGACCACCTCTGCCTACAGACTGATAGGATTCCGACTGGAATTGCCCCCCAGGCAATCGTCCTCAGGTGTGGCGAGGAATTTTTTTCAACAGGTGGGGGAGTTGCTTCTACCTGGAGGCTAATTGTTACTTTTAATCTCTTAAGTGGCCTCATGGCAAGGTGTTTTCCAATAGGGTGTGTCGACTGTCTTCCCTCCAGGCAAGGCAGATGACTATGTGGGAAAAACTCAGTCCAGGAAACTTGGGGTGTCTGCCTTCTGAGCTCTATCCCCGAGTCCCCAGTCCTGGTTTCTGCCCTCACAGCTCCAGTCCACTTAACACACCCTCTGCTGGAGCACAAGGTGAGTGACTCCACAGGAAACTTTTGTGTGTTGGCCCTTTAAGAGGGTGCCCGAACTTTCAGTTGCCACTCCCTGGCAGATAGCACCCCACTGCTTTTCACAGCCAGATGTTATGTGGGTATTCTCCTCAGTCTGGTGTTCTCTGCTGGGGAGCCCAGCTTCAGAATTAGATCCCCGAGTTCTCAGTGGCATCCCCCCACCCACTACCAAGATATCTCTCCGGGACTTCAGTTGCCTTCTGTGCATGCATGGCCAGCCCTTTTGTGCCTCCACCCCTCCTACCTTCGGTCCTTGGATATCAGGGTTCTCTCCTGTGAGTTTTCCATTGATTATTCAGGAAGCCTTCTCGTATTTCAGTTGTAATTCCAGCTTGTTCCTTGGGAGCATGTCCATGCAGCATCCTCCTACTCTGCCACCATTTTTAATCTTCCATATGAGTACTTTATATATTTTGGAAATTAACCCCTTATCAGACTTATCATTGGCAAATACATTCTCCCATACAGTGGACTCCCTCTTCATTTTGATGCTGGTTTCTTTTACTGTGCAGAAGCTTTTTATTTTGATGTAGTCCCCATTTGTTTATATTTTCCTTTGTTTCTCAGGAAAAGTTTTGGTGAAAATACTGCTATGTGAGATGTCTGAGGTTTTGCTGCCTACGTTTTCTTCTAGGATTTTTATGGTTTTGTGACTTAATGTTTTTTTCTCCCAATCTATGAAAGCTTTGGCCTTCCTATTTATAAAATACTAGTGGCCTGGTGCACGAAATTCATGCACGGAGGGGTGGGGGGGTGGGTGTCCCTCAGACCGGCCTGCACCCTCTCCAATCTAGGACCTCCTCAGAGGATGTCTGTCAGTTTAGGCCCAATCCCACAGGGCCTAAACCAGCAGTCAGACATCCCTTTCGCAATCTGGGACCACTGGCTCCTAACTGCTCACCTGCCTGCCTGCCTAATCACCCCTAACCACTCTGCCTGCTGGCCTGATCGCCCCCAACTGCACCGCCCTTCTGGCCTGATCACCCCTAACTGCCCCCCCATCTGCCAGCCTGACTGCCCCCAACTGCACACCCCTGCTGGCCTGCTCACTCCCAATTGCCCTCCCCTGCCAGCCTGCTCATCCCCAACTGCCCCCTGTGCTGGCCTTCTCATCCCCAACTGCCCCCCTTGCCAGCCTTATTGCCCCCAACTGCTCCCCCCTTCTGTCCTGATCACCCCCAACTGCCCTCCCCTCCTGGTCTGATCACCCCTAACCACCTCTGCTTTGGCCCCACCACCATGGCTTTGTCTGGAAGGTCTCCCGATCTAATTAGCATATTACCCATTTATTAGTATAGCTGGGTTCCTCCCCCCCCACAAAAAAAAAGAAAGAAAATCATAAGGCTCTTATGAAAATTGAATGAGCAGAAAATTTTTTAAAGCCAGATGGGCCACATACATTACAGAAACCTCATAAAGATCTGTGAGCTGATATTGGCTATTTTACTAGCTTTTTTGTGGTAATAAACACTTAAAAAAAGGAACCAGCTCATGGGAATTAATACTTTAAAATAACTATATACTAATATTTCTGGTGTTACTGGATTTGGCTTGTAATAATACCAAAGGAGTTTGAAAATTAAAATGTTACATAACAGAGTATGTTTTTGAGGGCTGTCAGATAGAACTCTCCAAGAAACTGGAAATAAGGGAAATAGACTGTCTCTGAAGAGCTAAACTATAAACTCAACATAAACGAGGTCAGAACAGAGACATTCGAAGCCAGTGGAAGCAGACATGATTCACAGAGGAGCAACCTGCACCTGGTACATGCTATGTTAGCAGAGGACTGGGCTCAGGAGGGCCCCTGCACCACAGGGCAGGCGGGAAGGACACTTGCTGGGTATCCCAACTGCACCCAGCCAGGCCTGTCTAGAGGCAGTCATGGGAGGGTATTTCACATGTTAGGTCCTGGGATGCGGTGATCCCTAGCCAGCACCCATGTTCACACCAGGTGCTTCATGTTCCAAACCTACAGTCACTTCCGGCCTCAGCACCTTTGTGCATGCTCTTCCACTTGCTAGAATGCTCTCATTACCCACCCTCTCCACTGGTGGAGCTGTCTCTCAGGTCTCCGCATAAACACCCCTGACTTTCTCAGTCTCAGTGGTCCCTCTTATACACTCCGATGGCTGCTGTGTTGTTTCTCTCCTAGGACTTGCCACATTTATACAGTATGTGTTTATCTAACTCGTGACTCTCCCCCACTGGACCCTACACCTCATTGCTCCTGAAACAAAGCAAGTGCCCAGTGGTCATTTGTTGCATGGAAATATGGTGGGTATAGAGGGACTGGTGAATAGATTGGGCGTTCAAATCCTGCTGCCAGTAAATGATGAAAGCTCCTGTTCTGTCCACCAAACACACTTCCAGCTAAACTTCCTCTTTTCGTGCAGGTGTCTTAACGGGGAGAAAGGGCTACTCATACCAGTCTTTTGGTCCTTCATGCAAATAGATAAATTGGTAGTGTCATTTTATCCACTCTATAGCATAAACATGGTAACGAGGGCCCCTCTCCGCACCCCAAGATCCTGTGCTGCACTCTTCACGCACTAACACGGACCAGCTTCTGACCTGCCAGGCCAGTGCCCGGCTCTGGTCAATATCAGGCAGGGCTGTGAGGTCTGCAAGGCTTCCCGTGGAGAGTCTCCCTCCTCTGCTCAGTGGTTCTCAAACCTGACTAGGCATCAGAACCACCTGAAGGGCTTGTTAAACACAGATTGCTGTGTTCTGCCTGTCTCCACCGAGTTTGGGATTCAGTAGACCTGGGGCCGGAGAATTTACATTTCTGACCAGTTCCCAGGGATGCTGGTGCTGCTGGCCCAGGGGCATGAGAGCCACAGCTTAGCACTGTTCCTCTGCAGGACTCGGCACCTTTCATTTTGGGGAAACACAGTATAACTCATCCCACTCTTCTCGCATTTAGTAATGCATTTCTCAGCTTTTTCAGACTCCTCAAAAGGCACCATTCAATTCTACATTTTTAATTATTTTTATTATTATTTTATTGATTTCAGAGAGGAAGGGAGAGGGAGAGATAGAAACATCAATGATGAGATAGAATCATTGATCGGTTGCCTCCTGCACACCCCCACTGGGGATTGAGCCCGCAACCCAGGCATGTGCCCTTGACCAGAATCGAATCTGGGACCCTTTGGTCCACAGGCTAATGCTCTATCCACTGAGCCAAACTGGCCAGGGCCATTTTTCTTATTTTATTGCAAAATATGCCAAACATGCAACAGAATTTATGCAGTGTATCTATATGATTTACTTTTAAAATATAAAAATATGCATTACTTACCACCCAGCCTAAGAAAAATAATTTAACAATGTGTGAGGCCCCTGTGCCTGGCCCCAGCTTCCCAGAAACTATTGGCCAAATTTGTGTGAAACATTCCTTTGCTGTTCTTGATCATTTTATCACATATGTATATAACCCTAAGAAATATGTGAACAACTGAAGTCCTGGTAAATATTTCAATTACCTAAGGTTTCTTAAGAGGGAAAACTTATTTAGGAGATTAAATAACTCTGAGCACATTTCCAATTCTGCCATAAAGACTGGCATAGTTAGTTGTCGAGAACCAATTCCAGCATGTAATAATTACAAGAGTTCCGTCAAAAGGTTGATGGGTCTTAGGCGGCTCAACAAGGGTAAGCCACATATGTAGTTTACCTGTTGGAAACAGCTAAAGGGCACTTCCCCCAAACCTGAATAGGATTACTGTTAGCTGCCAGACAGCTCAGGGCATGTTATTGCCTTCTGTTGGCCAAACACCTGAACAGCTGTAGGCTATTCCCCAAACTGACAATGATTCTGTAAACCCTTTGATACCTTACCCTTTGAAGTGTATATCTCCACCTTGCCTTGGGACAAATTGTGTTTAATAAAAGCACGGGGTCCTGAGACCTGGAGAGTCTTCTAGCTCCTTCAGCTGAAGCTCCTCTGACCCCCAATGCCTCTCAAATTTATATTTCGTCCATGGACTCTTTAAATCATCTACGTGCAGCCCCTTTCTCCAGAATGCTGAACCCTTTGAAAGGCTGGGAAAAAGAACCCCGGCATTATGATGCCCTAACGAGGGACACCAACAGTTAGTATAATAGACTTATCATTCATCACCTCCCTCTCCTTCTTCCTTCTAAGAGACTCTGCCTGCTCTCTTGCCCACAGCCCCAGGAACCATGTTCTATCAGATGAAGCTGCCTCTGACCACATCTGAGCGGCCTAACCCAAGCCCTGCCAATCAGATTCTGCCTCAAGTATTTGATTTAAGAGACGGAGTGGATTATTGGTTGGGGCATACTAGTACAGGGTCAGAGCCCGAGGAATCTGTGTGGCAAAGTCACATGCCAGCCAAGTGAAAGGGAACAGAGAAACCATGTGTTCGCAGAAAGAAGTCAACGGGGCAACGCTTGGACGAGGAAGACAAGAGCCCTGTGGCTCCAGAGCAGGAGAGAGAAAGCCGCTGCCTGCTGAAGGGCCTGGGTCCTTGCAGAGACCGCTGTTCCTCCCGCACTTCATTTCCGCAAGGTTCTCAGTAGGCGTTCAGCAGTTCTCCCTGCTGAGCTGATGGGAATGCATCTGGCAAGCAGTCTCTTAATGAGACAATGTGCTTACACAGCATTCGTGAACGCAATCATTTTGTTTCAAAAAACTGTCACAGTGGACTATGTAGACACAGACAACAGTGAGGTGATGGCCAGAGGGCAGGGGCGGGGGCTGGGTGGAGGTGGGAGAAGTGGGGGAAATGGGGACATCTGTAATAGTGTCAACAATAAAAGTAAAGTAAAAAAAATAAATAAATAAAATAAAAGTGGACTATACAACTCCAACATATAATTTAAATGTACACATGAGATTAGAGCATATACCTCTCTGCAATGCAAGTAATGATTATAATAAATTAATAATGGCTACTTACTATAATGATTTATTATGGCAATAGGGATATTAATTCAACAAACGTTTTGCTGAGCATTTACTATATGCCAATCACTGGTAATCAGAGATGAATGTATCATAGTCATTGCCTTTTTAAAAAATATATATTTTTATTGACTTCAGAGAGGAAGGGAGAGGGAGAGAGAGAAGCATCAATGATGAGAGAGAATCATTGATTGGCTGCCTCCTGCATGCCTCGACTAGGGATCAAGTCTGAAAACAGGGCATGTACCCTTGACCGGATTCGAACCTAGGACCCTTGAGTCCTCAGGCCAATGCTCTATCCACTGAGCCAAACTGGCTCGGGCAATCATTGCCTTTTGAGAGCTACATAGTCCTATGAGAATGACGGAGGTAGGAGCAAATACACCAGACAATAGAGCACAGGTTAACAGACATGCATGTTTTTGGGGTGAGTCTAAAAATGAAAGCACCTTAGAGTGGAGCAGCAGGCCGGGTTGCTTGAGGAGCTGACATGAAAGCCAGGCCTTGAGGGTCTAACAACAGTTGTCTAGGTGGTGAGTGTGGGGAAGGCTTTCCAAGTGAAGGAAGCAGTGTGCCTAAGCGCCTCGAGACAGGAAAGGTCGCGAACCTCATAGGAAACAGTTTGACATGAAGTAAGAGGGGAGGAAATGAGAATAAAGAGAAGCTAGCTAGAGCCTTCCATGACACCTGAAGGTCAGATTTTATCTGGGAGGCAACGGGGAGTTATGAAATAAAGTCAAGCAGCCAACTGCTAGGATAAAAATGAGTGTTCTAGAAGGAACACTGACGATGGAGGATGAATTGGATTGGGGAGGACAATACAGAATTAGGAAAACTTTGGGGAAATCCACTCAGCAGATGGCAAACATGTGCAGTGAGATGAGGCAATGAAATGGGAAAATAGGGGCTCTGGAGGGCATTCAGAGGTCAGCTTTCCAAGGTGCAGGAACCGGCTGGAAGGCGGAGTCGCAGTCACCGAGTGATGGCAGCAATCAGGGGAGCAAAGGCATGCCCAGGGGCTGGGGGTCTCTGAGTCTGTGGTTGCATTGGGTTTCAGATGACCATGCTGGTCCTCAGGAGAAAGCAGTGGGTGTGAGCGTATTTCACTTCATGAAAATATTACATTCTGAAAAACCCAACTCCTAGTTTAGGTCAAAAGATATGACCTATTCCAACATATTTCTAGGGTTCCTGAGAATAATTCCATCTTGTGTACAGTTCCTCAAACCATTTGCCCAAATAAATGTCTCATGATTACTAAGATGTTTTGGAGAATCTCCCCCTTTAAATGTGATCGGTTTTCAAACATTACTAACCTGTTCGCAGGCAGGCTACATTTGCAAGCCACCACTCTGGGATCCTGGGCAGAATGACAATGACTCGATCTCCCCTTTGCAGGGCACAGGCTTCTGTAAGTATATTGGCAAATTTCTTGGACAAAGATCCCAGTTCCTCAAAACTCCATCTCACTTCTTCTCCATTTCCGTTTATCCACCAGAAGGCTGGATTGGAGGGTCTCTTTCCAGCCTGAGGAAAGATAATATAGCCATAGACTTAAAGTTGCTTACCAAGCTAAATCCCATTTTAACTGACGAATGGAATGTTTTCCTGAAGAAGTCACAGGCCGCTCATTAGGACACATATGGAGTATTTGGGAAGAACTCTGGATTCTTATTTCCAGACTAGAGGCCTGGTGCACAAAATTCATGCACTGGGGGGAAGGGGGCGATGTCCCTCAGCCCAGTCTGTGCCCTCTTGCAGTCTGGGAACCCTCGGGGGGTGTCCAACTGATGACTCAGGCCTAAGCCGTCAGTTGGAAATCTTTAGCACTGCACCAGAGGTGGGAGAGGCTCCCTGCATCACCGCTGCACTCACCAGCCGTGAGCCTGGCTTCTGGTGGTCAGTGCGCATCACAGCAACCAGTTGTTCCACAGTTCATTCAATTTGCATATTAGCCTTTTATTATATAGGACTAGAGGCCAAGTGCACAAAATTCGTGCATGGGGAGGGGGTGTTCCTCAGCCCAGCCTGCACCCTCTCCAATCTGGAACCCCTTGAGGGATGTCCAACTGCCATTTAGACCTGATCCCGGTGGGCAGTCGGACATCCCTAAATGGGCAGTCGGAAATCCTTCTCATAATCCAGGACTATTGCCTCCCAACCACTCGCCTGCCTGCCTGCCTGCCTGATTTCCCCTAACCACTTCTGCCTGCCACCTGATCACCCCTAACCATTCCCCTGCTAGCCTGATCGATGCCTAACTGCTCCCCTGCCGGCCTGGTCACCCTAAACTGCCCTCCCAATTTCCCCAAACTGCCCTCCCCTGCCGGCCTGGTCACCCTAAACTGCTCTCCTCTGCTGGCCCGGTCACCCCTAACTGCCCTCCCTTGGCAGCCTGGTCACCCCTAACTGCCCTCCCCTGCTGGCCTGGTTACCCCCAACTGCCCTCCCCTGCCAGCCTGGCCACCCCTAACTGTCCTCCCCTGCAGGCCTGGTCACCCCCAACTGCCCTAACCTGCCGGCCCGGTCACCCCTAACTGTCCTCCCTTGCTAGCCTGGTTGTCCCAAACTGCCCTACACTGCTGGCCCGGTCACCCCCTACTGCCTTCCCCCAGCAAGCTTGGTTGCCCCTAACTGTCCTCCCCTGCAGGCCTGGTCTCCCTCAACTGCCCTCTCCTGCTGGCCTGGTCACCCCTAACTGCCCTCCCTTGCCAGCGTGGTCGCCCCTAACTTCCCTCCTCTGCCAGACTGGTAGCCCCCACTGCCCTCCCCTGCCGACCTGGTCCCACCCCAAACTGTCCTCCCCTGCAGGCCTGGCCACCCCTAACTGTCCTCCCCTGCAGGTCTTGTAGCCCCCAACTGCCCTACCCTGCCAGCCCGGTAACCCCTAACTGCCCTCCCCTGCTGGCCTGGTTACCCCCAACTGCCCTCCCTCAGCAAGCCTGGTTGCCCCTAACTGTCCGCCCCTGCAGGCCTGGGCTCCCCCAACTGCCCTCCCCTGCTGGCCTGGTCAACCCTAACTGCCCTCCCCTGCTGGCCGTTTATCCCTAATTGCCCTCCCTTGCTGGCCTGGTCGTCCCTAACTGCCCTCCCTTGCCAGCCTGGTCACCCCCAACTGCCCTCCCCTGCTGGCCCAGTCATCCCAACTGTTCTCCCCTGCCAGCCTGGTCACCCCTAACTGCCCTCCCCTGCAGGCCTGGTCCCCCGCAACTGTCCTCCTTTGCAGGCCTGGGTCCTCCCCAATTGCCCTCCCCTGCAGGCCTGGGTCCCTCCCAAATCTCCTCACCTGCAGGCCTGGTCGCCCCCATATGCCTTCCTCTGCTGGCTCAGTCACCCCTAACTGCCCTCCCCTGCTGGCCTGATCGCCCACAACTGCCCTCCCCTGCCGGCCATCTTGTGGCTGCCATCTTGTATTCACATGGGAGCGGCCATCTTGTGTGTTGGAGTGATGGTCAATTTGCATATTACATCTTTATTATATAGTATGTTGGGAGCCATGTCATTCTCCCAGCACGGGTCACTTCTAATTTAGCCTGAGGGTTAGAATCCCTTTATATTTCTCCCAATGCTGTATCTATGTCCTTGGAGTCACTTTTCACTCTACTCCTTTTTGTATTTTTAAAAAACTAACCTATAATAACACATTTCTGAGACCCAGGCTTTCTCAACCACAGAACCATTATCAGGTTGAGCCAGATAAACCCTTTGCAGTGGCAGGGGACTGGTCAGTGCATTCTGGATATTCAGCAATACATGCCAAAACCGGTTTGGCTCAGTGGATATTCAGCAATACCCCTACCAACTAGCCACACCCTCCCACAAGTCATGGCAACAAAATGGTATCCAGACATTGCCAAATGTTCCCGTGGGGCAAAATCACTCCGATGGGAAGTGTAGACTGGCCCTGCTACGTACCTTTTCCACATTTGTCCACTGGTCCAAGACATCTTTAGCAAAGTTGAAATACTCTGGAATTTCCAGTTTGAAGTCCTTTTTCATGGACTCATAGTTGGAAAAATTCTGAGGAGTCACTGTTCTATAATCTTTATGCAACACTCTAATAGAACCAGGTTGCTGAAAACACTTGGAACGAAGCAGTATCTCCTTTGTGACAAGAGACAGCATCGGTTTGGTTGGTCCTTTTAGCACCCGAGCTTCCTTATGGGACCAATCCACATAAAAGACAAGCACAAGGACATGTGTTTGTTTCTGTCCTGAAGGTAGCCATACCCCAAAGTAGCAAAGTTTCATTATTTATTATTCATCATCATCATCCCATTTTCTGAGCACTCACTAAGTTCCAAACACCATGCTCAGTGTTTTACTTACAATTTTTCATTAATTCAAAGTAAACCTGTGAGGTAGACACTATTATCATCTCTATTTACAGATGGAGAGAATGACTAGTTAGAGGCTGTTTAGTCAGCTCTGGAGGCCATAATAAAACACCATTTATTTCTCACCGTTCTGGAGGTGGGAACATCAAAGATCATGTGCTGACCCACTTGGTTCTGTTTCTGGCTTGCTGATGGCTGCCTTCTGTGTCCTCACATGGTAGGGAAGAGTTCTGGTCTCTTCCTCTTCTTATAAAGACACTAATCCCATGATGGGGTCTCACCCTCTGACCTCATCTAACCCTAATCACAGCCAAAGAGCCCACCTCCAAATACTCTCACACTGGGGGGACACAAACATTCAATTTGTAACAGAGGCATTGGTTGGATGTGAACCAGGAACCGTCTGGTTCCAGCCCCTTCTCCTGACTGCTATGTGTATTTCTAAAGAAGGAAAGATCTGGGTCACCCAGGTGCTCTCAGTGAAAGCAAAGGGCTAAGCCTTCTCACCAATCTCTTTCACCTGCACATTTCAAAGTAGTGCAGAATTGGCATGGAGAACTTTCACAGTGGAGAGTTCGCAGGAGAAACCAAGTGGGCCAGTACCAATGAGGCACAAAAGTGCCGTAAGAACCCTTGAGTTCAGAGGCCATGGTTCCCACACTCCCATTAGTCCACGTTGCCTTCAGTCCTGGCTTGCAGCTCTAAGTACCAGACATTGTAATAATAGGGCTTCGACCACTGGACTTTGTGGGGTGGGTCCTCCAGGACACCCAGCCTCCCTGCTTCTGTGGGAAATAATTTGATCATGATATCACTTACTTGGCTGAGAGCTCATAAAAAGACCAGGTCTAGGTACATTAGGGTTCACTTCTTATATTTTCCACAATCTTCTAAATTCCTTACAATGAAACACTACTCTCACAATTATTAAATCACTAGAGGCCCGGTAAACGGGCAGTTGGACATCCCTCTCACAATCCAGGACTGCTGGCTTCCAACCGCTCGCCTGCTTACCTGCCTGATTGCCCCAAACAGCTTCTGCCTGCCAGCCTGATCAGCCCCTGACCACTCCCCTGCCAGCCAGATCGACGCATCACTGCTCCCTGCCAGCCTGATTACCCCTAACTGCCCTCCCCTGTCGGCCTGGTCACCCCTAACTCTCCTCCCCCGCAGGCCTGGTTACCCCTAACTGTCCTCCCCTACAGACCTGGTCTCCCCCAACTTCCCTCCCCTGCAGGCCTGGTCCCTCACAACTGCCCTCCCTGCAGGCCTGGTAATCCCTAACTGCCCTCCCCTGTCAGCCTGGGTCCCCCCCCAACGGTTCTCCTTGCAGGCCTGGTAGCCCCCAACTGCCCTCCCTTGCAGGCCTGGTCTCCCACAACTGTCCTCCCCTGCAGGCCTGGTCACCCCCAACTTCCCTCCTATGCCGGCCCAGTCACCCCTAACTGCATGCTCCTGCAGGCCTGATCACTCCCAACAGCCCTCCCTTGCAGGCTTTGTCCCTCCCAACTGCCCTCCCCTGCTGGCCATCTTGTGGTGGCCCTCTTGTGTCCACATGGGGTCAGTCATCTTTGACCACATGGGGCAGCCATCTTGTGTGTTGGAATGACAGTCAATTTGCATATTACTCTTTTATTAGATAGGATAGAGGCCTGGTGCATGGGGGGGGAGGGGCAGCTGGTTTGCCGTGAAGGGTGTCCAGGATAAGGGTGGGGGTTCCCTTGGGGCATGGGGCGGCCTGGGTGAGGGGCCTGTGGTGGTTTTCAGGCCAGCCACGCTCCCCGGCAACCCAAGTGGAGGCTCTGATATCTGGGATTTATTTATCTTCTACAATTGAAACTTTGTAGTCTTGAGCAGAGCCATCAAAGCAAGGAGAGGCATGTACCATAAGTTTGGTACCTCTATTTTCTTCTATGTGACTTATTGTTTTGGGTCTTATATTTAGATCTTTAGCTCATTTTGAATTAATTTTTGTACATTTTGTTCATTTGTTTGCACGTGGCTTTCCGGTTTCCCCAGCACCATTTATTAAAGAGACTATCTTTATTCCAATGTGTGATTCTGACCCCTTTGTTGGAAATTCTGCCCATATACATGTAGTGTTATAGCTGAGCTCTCTATTCCATTCCATTGATCTGTGTGTCTGTTTCTCAGCCAATATCATGCTGTTTTGATTATGTAGCTCTGTAGTATAATTTGAAGTCAGGTAGCTGATACCTCCAGCTTCGTTCTTTTTTTCTCAGGATTTCTTTGGCTACTTGGGGTCTTTTGTGGTTTCATACAAATCTGATGATTTCTTATTCTATTTCTTTAAAAAATGACATTGGGATTTTGATGGGGATTGAATTACATTTGTTTATTGCTTGGGGTAATATAGTCATTTTAACTATGTTGATTTTTCCAATTCATGAACATGGATATTTTTCCATTTTGTTGTGTCTTTTTCAACCTCTTTTAATAATGCTTTGTAATTTTCAGTATATAGGTCTTCCACGTTCTTTGTTAAGTTTATTCCTAGGTATTTTATTCTGTTGGTTGCAACTGCAAAAGGAATTGGGTTTTTTTCTCTTCATTTCTTTTTCTGAAGTTTTGTTGTTAGTATACAGGAAGGCAATCAATTTTGCACATTGATTTGATATTCTGCAACTTGACTGTATTTTTTTATTGTTTCTAACAGTTTTTTGATGGGAGTCTTTAGGGTTTTCTGTTTTAGAATCATGTCATCTATATGTAACTCAGCTGGTTGGGCATCCTCCGTGCACTGATCCCCGCCAAGGCACATGTTCGGGTTTCGGGCTCCATCTCCTGTAGCGGATGTGCAGGAGGCAGCCAATCAATGTTTCACATTCATATGGGTGTTTCTCTCTCACATGGATGTTTTTCTCTCCCTCTTCCTTCCTTCCCCCCCGCCACCCCCCTCTCAAAAAATATTTCCAACACTGTCCAGGGAATTACTTTCTTAATGAAATAATGATGTAGTCATGGAGAAACAATAAAAAGGAATAAACAAAGAAAAATAATCAAGAATAAGCAAAGGCTGAGTACTTCAGAGCTGGACTAAGGACCTGGTTCAGAAGAAAATAAGTGGAAGTGTTATCTGTGGTTGCCAAGGGATGGAGGGGCATTGTAATTCTAACATCTAGACTGGGGGTAGAAGATAGACCTAATAGGGGTACTCCTAGCATAGTCAGCACATATGAAATACAATAAATTGAGTTTGGTTTTTCAAGTTTGCTTCCTGATTTGCAATTCCAGCATGGAGGACACAAATATGCTTGGAACTCCAAGTGAGTAGAAGTAAGGAAATAATAAATATCAGAATAGAGCCTGGCTAGTGTGGCTCAGTGGTTGAGCACTGACCTACAAACCAGGAGTTCACAGTGGGATTCCTGTTCATGGATGGAACCCAGGTTGCGGGTTTGATCACCAGTGCAGGGTATCAAGGAGGCAGCTGATCAATGATTCTCTCTCATCATTAATGTTTTGTTGTGTTCATTTTTTTAAATTGATTTCAGAGAGGAAGGGAGAGGGAGAGAGAGATAGAAACATCAATGATGAGAGAGAATCATTGATCGGCTGCCTCCTGCACGCCCCCTACTGGGGATTGAGCCTGCAACTCCTGGCATGTGCCCCTGACCAGAATCGAACCCGGGACTCTTTGGTCCGTAGGATGACACTCTATCCACTGAGCCAAAACAACTAGGGCATCATTAATGTTTTTATCTTTATCTCCCTTTCCCTTTCTCTCTGAAATCAATAAAAATGTATTTTAAATAAATAAACAAATGAATAAATAAGTAAATAAATAAATATTAGAGTAGAAACAAATGAAATGGAGACAAAAAAAAAATAGACAAATTATCAATGAAACCAATAGCTGGTTCTCTGAAAAGATAAACAAGGTTGATAAATCTTTAAGCATCATGAGGGGGGAGGGCCAAGTAAATAAACTAGAAATGAAAGAATAGTAATAACTGTCACTACAGAAATACAAAGAATCATAAGAAAATATTATGAGCAATATGCCAACAGATTGGACAATCTAGAAGAAATGAATAAATTCCTAAACACATACAATCTCCCAAGACTGAATCAAGGAGAGAGAGAAAATCTGAACATGCCTATTACAAGCAACAAAATTGAAGCAGTAATTGAAAGAACTTCCAAAAAAACAAGTCCATGTGGCTTCACAGGTGAATTTTATCAAGCATTCAAAGACTAACACCTATTCTTCTCAAACTATTTTAAAATATTCAAAAGGAGAGAAGACTCTCAAGCTCATTTAACAAGACCAGCATTGTCCTAATTCCAAAACCAGAAAAGACACTATCATGAAAGAAAATTATAGGCCAATATATTTTTTGAACGTAGATGCAAAAATCCTAAACAAAATATTAGCAAACTGAATTCGGCAAAACATTTAAAAAATCATATACCATGATCAAGTGGGATTCATTCCTGTGATGCAAGAATAGTTCAATATCCACAAATCATTTATTGTGAAACACCACATAAAGTGAAAGAGAAAAATTATATGGTCATATCAATAGATGTAGAAAAGCATTTGACAAAATCCAGCACCATTTATGATAACTCACAGCAAAATGGGATTAAAGGGAACATATCTCAACATAATAAAGGCCATATATGACAAACCCACAGCCAAAATCATATTCAAAATTATAAGACACTGCCCGCGGTAGAAGTGCAGAAAATGTAACTAAGACCTTGTCTATACAAAAAGAAATAGCCAGTTTGAAAGGGTATTGCCATGGACTAGAACAAAGAATATCCTTACATGATATTATTCTACACTGTCATTAAAATTTTTCCCAGATTTGGATCACCCCCATTACTTATAATAGTTCCTCACGCCCATGGAGGGGGGGGGGGGGGATCATCTGTTTGGTGCTTGGAGACAAACGTAACACATCTCTAGATATTTTAGAATTATAACAGCATATTATATAATTACCCCAAACAAACTTACAAACTAATTCTTTGAATGTCTGGCAGCAATTTAAAAAGGACATGAAAGGGTTTAATCCCTTCCACTATGTAGAGGGCCCCCTGGGAAGGCACCTGAGCATTCTAAATTGGCCCCTCTTGCCCTTTTGGCCAAGAGGGACCTGCTTCTCACAATCCAATTGTCCACAGCTGTTGCCTGAGCTTCTATTCATGCCAAGGGTGAAACCTCATGATGGCTGGTACCATGGATCTGTCTCTCGCCCAGTGGGGTGAGCTGGGCCTCCTTGGAGAAGAAACCTGGGTTCCACAAGATACGTGATCAGTGCTGGGACCCTGCCAGCAGGCGAGGGGATCCCAAGGCAAGTGCTGGGCGTGGAGGCCATGGGGGCATAGGCGACCAAGGAGACAGAACTAAACCTCACATCACCCTGCTTGGCCCCGGAGGATGGCTGGTTAGCCAGAGATGGGTAAGATTCCTCAGGGAAGGAACAACCTAAGACAGGCACAGTTGCATAGGGGCCATCAGGAGAGAACTTGGGGGTCAACAGAGGTGGGGCACAGACCTTCACCCCCCCAAGTTTGCAAGGGCCTGAACCCTCACCCCTGCTGAAGGAGATCTCCTGCCCCCATGGCTGCTCAGCTTCACATGCCCAGCTCAAATCGGGACCCAGGTAACAGAGACTTGGCCGACAGCAGATGCCCTCTCACTGCAACAAGACTTGATGGAGATGCCTTGTACCCATGATCCGGGGAACTGGGGTCTAGGATATCTAAATCCAGCCTAGCACCAGGAATGCTCAGGGCCTACTCAAGAAGGCAAATAATCCTCTCCACTAATAATTACAGGGTAAAACAAGATGGTTGTTAGAGTATTAAATTTGACAGTAAAATAGTAGTCAAGTTTTAAGACTAATTTAAATTGGCCAATCAAAATAAGCAAATACTCTAGAAAAATCAATTGTACTGGACAAAAAAGCTGTTACTAAAGTGTTAACTAAAATTTTTACTGGTAGTTCATCTCATGGTAAAATTGCGTAACATATAATGGTAAAATTGCGTAACATATAATGAACCTAAAGCAGTCATATTTTAGGGCAAAAAAGTACATTTTAAACGCTATCAAGATTACAGCATAAAATTTCCAAAAGCCTCCTAATATTTAAACCAAAAAAGGGGGGATAGTAGAAGAATATCATGTAAGGAAAAATATCCTGCAAATAAATTACATCTAGAAAATTTTTACTTTAGAAAATTAACTTTCATTTGTAATGCTAACAGCAAGTCACCCAGGTAAAACATACATGGTGTCAAAACAAGCCAAAGGAAAATCATTTGGGCAAAAAAATGAAAAAGTATCGCAAGTCAAATTTATAGAAAATATTCCTTTATTAACTTTTGGTCGAGAATATGTTTGTATATTTTCAGAAAACAACTCTGAGATATGTGGATTCCTGCAACAGAGAGGAATTGACAGGAGTGCTCCAGCCATGAAGTCAGAAGAGAAACAGTCCAGAGATGGAAGACGCTGACGATGCCTTGCCATACTAGCAGTCAGCAGATATGCGTCACTGCAGATTGCCCAGGACCAAACCAGAGAGGGTCGGACCTGCAATACCACCATTTGTCCACCATCCAGAACTGAAATATCATTGCTGTTATGAACACATAAATAACTGTTGGACATAGAAACCGGGACTCAAAAGAACTGTTGGCCCAGAAAGAAACTCACTATAGACTGATTCATTTGCCTCTCAGCATAACCATTACTGCTTGTCTCATTTTCGGTTCCTATAAGTGCATTCCTAGTATCACACGAGCTCACTCATCTAGGGGAAAAGATGAACAACATAGACTGAAGAACAAGAACAGCATTGATCAGACTGTCAGACCTCAGAGGGAAGGTAAGGGAGGGTGGGGACAAGGGAGATAGATCAACCAAAGGACTTGTGTGCTTGCATATGAGCCTCACCAGTGATCACGGACAACAGGGGGAGGGAGACATGCGTGTGGGGGGGTTTGGGAAGGGAACGGGGGGAGGGGGTTGATGACAAATATGTGATACCTTAATCAATAAAGTAATTTAAAAAAATTATAAGACACTGAAGAAGATACAGATAAATGAAAGCACATACAGTGTTCATGGATAGGAAGAATTAATCTTGTTAAAATCACTCTTATTCAACACAGTGCTGGAAGTGCTAGCCACAGAAACAGATAAGAAGAAAAGGTAAAAGGCATCCAAATTGGAAATGAATAAATAAAACTGTCATTATCTGCAGAGGACATGAAACTATATATAGTGAACCCTAAAGATCCCATCAAAAAACTACTAGAACTGATAAATAAATTCAGTGAAGTAGTAGGATATAAAATAAATATTCAGAGATTGGTTACATTTTTAAAAATATATTTTATTGAGTTTTAGACAGAGAGAAAGGGAGAGGGGACAGAGAGAAAGAGAGAGTGAGAGTGAGAGTGAGAGAGAGAGAGAGAGAGAGAGAGAGAGAGAGAAACATGGATGTGAGAGCGAAACACCGATTAATTGCCTCCTGTACGCACCCACAACTGGGATAGAACCCGCAACCTGAGTATGTGCCCTGACTGGGAATTGAACCAGTGACCTTTCGGTGCCCAAGATGACACTCAACCAACTGAGCCACACTGACCAGCCCTTGGTTGCATTTCTATAAACCAATAATTAATAATCAGAAAGGGAAACTAAGAAAACAATTCCATTTACAACTGTATCAAAAAGACAGACACACAAACAAACAAAACACACCTAGGAATGAATTTAAGGATATAAAAGACCTATACTTGGAAATTATAAGACACTGAAGAAGATACAAATAAATGGAAGCACATACCATGCTCATGGACAGGAAGAATTAATCTTGTTAAAATGTTCATACTATCCAAAGCAATTTATAGATTCAATATAATGATTATCAAAATACCAATGGCATTTTTCACAGAACTAGAACAAATAATTCAAACATTTATATGGAACCACAAAAGACTACAAATAGCCACAGTAATCTTGAGAAAAAAGAACAAAGTTGGAGGTATCTTGCCACCTGATATCAAACTGTACTACAAGGATTCCTAGTAATCAAACAGCATGGTACTGGCATAAAAATAGACACACAGACCAATGGAACAAAACAGAAAAAACACACAGAAATAAAACCACACTTATATGGTCAATTAATAAATGAAAAAGGAGATAAGAATATACTGTGTGATAAAGGCCATGTATTCAATAAATGGTGTTAAAAATATTGGACAGGTACATGCAAAAAAATGAAACCTTCTTATACCATATACAAGAATAAACTCAAAATGGATTAGACTTCAATTTAAGACTCAAAACCATAAAACTAGAAGAAAACATAGGTAATAAAAATCTCAGAAGAGGCATCCAAATTGGAAATGAAGAAGTAAAACTGTCATTATTTGCAGATGACATGATATTGTATATAGAGAACCCTAAAGATTCCACAAAAAACTAGCAGAAATGTCATTTGGAAATGTCATTTGAATGACGTTTTTCTTAGTGATATTTTTTTCTGACATCTTCAGAAGGGCAGGGAAACAAAGAAAAAATAAACAGATGGGACTACAGTAAACTAAAGAGTTTTGCACAGCAAGAGAAACCATCAACAAAACGAAGAGACACCTACAGCATGGGAGAATATATTCACCAATGATACATCTGGTAAGGGATTAATATCCAAAATTTATAAAGAACTCATACAGCTCAACACCAAAACAAACAAACAAACAACCCACTTAAAAATGGGCATAGGATCTGAATAGACACTTCACCAAAGAGGACATACAGATGGCCAACAGATATATGAAAAAAAATGCTCAATGTTACTAATCATTAGAAAAATGCAAATCACAACCAAAATAAGGTATCATCTCACACCTATCAGATGGCTATCCTATCTAATAAAGAGGGAATATGCAAATTGACTGTCACACCATCACAAAGATGGCAGTGCCCAAAGTGGAGGCGGGTTTTCATAAGGCAAGATGGCTGCACCCACAGCGGAGGCTGAGTTCCCTTAATGAGCCTTAACGAGCAATCAGCAGGGACCTGAGGCTGCGTGGTGCTGGGCCAGGGCAGGGGACCTGAGCCTGCGCCCCCTGCCAGGTGGGGCTTGACAGGGGACCTCAGGCCATACCCCCCGCCCAGCGGGGCTTGATGGGGGATCTCAGGCCGCACTGTCTGTCCTGCAGGGCTTGACAGGGGCCCTGAAGCTGCATCCTCCACCCGGCGCCGGATCAGGGGACCTGAGGCTGCGTCCCCTGCCCAGCGGGGCTTGACAGGGATGGGGCCGGCTGGGTCTGGATTTCACCCAATGGGGGTGGGGCTGACTGGGTCAGGGTCTTGCGCAATTTTGAGGTGCCTCAGGCGGGCGGGGACTTGACTCTGGGTCCCACAGCATGCTCCAGACTCTGACAGGAGGAAGATTTTTATATACATTTTACTAATTTTCTTTCACCTCTGACACTTCCATTATAGAGAAAGGGCAAATAGAAATCCTATCTAATAAAAGAGTAATATGCAACTTGACCGTCACTCCAACGCACAATATGGCCACCCCCATGTGGTCAAAGATGGCTGCCACAAGATGGCTGCCACAAGATGGCTGGCAGGGGAGGGCAGTTGTGGGCAATCAGGCCAGCAGGGGAGGGCAGTTGGGAGGGACCAGGCCTGCAAGGGAGGGCAGTTGGGGGTGATCAGGCCTGCAGGGGAGGGCCGTTTAGGGGTGACTGGGCTGGCAGAGGATGGCAGTTGGGGGTCACCGATCCTGCAGGGGAGGGCAGCTGGGGGGGACCAGGCCTGTAGGGGAGGGCAGTTGGGGGCACCAGGCGTGCAGGAAAGGGCAGTTAGGGGCGACCAGGCCTGCAGGGGAGGCCAGGTGGGGGCAACCAGGCCGGCAGGGGAGGGCAGTTACGGGTGACAAGGCCTGTAGGGGAGGGCAGTTAGAGGCAACCAGGCTGGCTGGGGAGAGCAGTTAGGAGCAATTGGGCCAGCAGGTGAGCAGTTAGGCGTCGATCAGGCTGGCAGGGGAGTGTTTAGGGGTGATCAGGCTGGCAGGCAGAAGCAGTTAGGGGCTATCAGGCAGGCAGGCAGGCGAGCAGTTGGGAGCCAGTGGTACTGGATTGTGAGAGGGATGTCAGTGCGATTGGGCCTAAATGGGCAGTCAGACATCCTTTGAGGGCATCCCAGATTGGAGAGGTTACAGGTTGGGCTGAGGGACACCCCCACACACACAGATTTCGTGCACCGGGCCTCTAGTATTAAAATATTTCCTCTAATTAATCCCCCTTTAATGTGCACGAAGTTCATGCACCGGGCCACTAGTCATTAATAAATCAACAAAGAACAAGTGTTGCTGAGGATGTGGAGAAAAAGGAACCCTAGTGCACTGCTGGTGGGAATGCAGACTGGTGCAACCACTCTAGAAAAACAGTAAGGAGGGTCCTCAAAAAATAAAAAATGAAATAGCCTAAACCTAGCAATTTCTCTTCTGGGTATTTATCTGAAGAAAAGGAAAACACTTTTATTACAGTGTTATTTACAATAGCCAAGATATGGAAGCAACCCAAGTGCCCATCATTATGTGAACGAAAGAAGCCACCTGCTAACCTGACAAGCTCAGGGGAGGCCTGTGTGGCAGTCTTGAAAACTCAGAGACCTAAAATAACCACAAAAGATGGTCTGAAAATTAAATATTTAACTACAAACAGGTTATAGTGGACAGTCATGTCCTAGGCCAATATTTTCCCTGACAACGATCAACTTAGATCTTTCCTGAGCCCATTTGCCTTTTTGCCTCTAAGATAACATATCTGTGAGATGTCTGGGTAACGTGTAACTTCCCTTTTGCTGGAGCCCCTGGGGCACAACCAGATGTGGTGGGCGCCAGGATAGATGCTTCAAATTCCTTCATTATCATGTTAATTGTTCCTGCACCCACCTAAGTATGTGTCCATCATTTTACTCTTTATCCAATCCCAGGGGTTTCCCACCGTTTGACTTTATCCCACCTTCTTAATCCGTCACCAATGAATTTCATGTAGCAGACCTATGTCCCTCCTTTGATGGCAATGTATAAATACAGATGTAACCCGCCATTTCTTCGGAGCATTATCTCAATTCATTCAGGTTCTGCTTCCCAGCATATGTCGACAGTTTGGCTCAAATAAACTCATTAAAATTCTTTACAGGTTTCAATGTTTTTTTTTCGTTAACAATTAGATGAGTAGATAAAAAAGTTTTGTGTATATATATATATATATATATATATATATATGATTGAATATTACTTGGTCATAAAAAAGAATGAAATCTTAACTTTTGGGACAGCATGGGTGAATCTAGAAGGTATTATGCTAAGTAAAATAAGTCAAACAGAACAATGAACACCCTAAAATTTCACTTACATGTGGAATATAGAAATAAAATGAAACAACAAAAACCAACTCATAGGCACAGAGAACAGATTGGTAGTTGCCAGAGAGGATGAGGGTTGAAGGGCTGGGTGAAAAGGGTGAAGGGATTAAGAAATACAAATTGGGCCCTAACCGGTTTGGCTCAGTGGATAGAGCGTCGGCCTGCGGACTGAAGGGTCCTAGGTTTGATTCTGGTCAAGGGCATGCACCTTGGTTGCAGGCACATCCCCAGTAGGAGTTGTGCTGGAGGCAGCTGATCGATGTTTCTCTCTCATCGATGTTTCTAACTCTCTATCCCTCTCCCTTCCTCTTTGTAAAAAATCAATAAAAATATATTTAAAAAAAAGAAGTACAAATTGATAGTTACAAAATAGTGATGGGATGTGAAGTACAGCATAGGGAATATAGTTAATAATACTGTATTGTGTCAGGGGTACTAGACTTTTTAGGGGCATTACTTCATAAGTTATATAAATGTGTAACCACTATGCTGTATACCTGAAACTAATTACAAAATCAGATTGAATGTAAATCGTAATTGAAAAATAAAATATATACTTGGGGCTCAAACTATATAGTGTTTTTACTTTTATCTGTTTGCTAACTTCTGAGATCCTGGTGCCAGAAGGCAGTATATGGGCAACTGAAATGCAGCCAGAAGAAAGAGAGACTCTTTGAGAGACCGATGCCCTTTCTAGCTTGGTTCAGTGAGGTCAGGACTTGGGTGTATTTTCCTTCTTAACCTTTCCTTGATTATCTTTTTGTTTTCGTGTTAGTTCAATTTGACAACAGCTTTATATTATTTAATATGGACAAGGCACTATGCTAGTACTTAGAATGAAAGGATAAATAAAACAAGTTTCAGCCAGCTCTTTAATCTCTGCTTCCTGACACCATAGCCTAATGAGACTATTCTTCACAACCAATGAGGACCTCTAGAAACCTGTGCTATGCAGTCTCCACCAATGGCGTTCTGAAAAGCAAAGGCTGCTCTCAAACTAGAGGTAGAAGCAAAACATCAGTGTTGACATGCTTTTCGGAAAGACTGGTAGATTTGGGGTTAAAAGTGAGGAATGTGGTTTCCTGCCCAAATCAAGTGCACCTGGAACAGAAATTCACCAAAAGGTCCCTGTCCCTCGTTGTAAGGTCAGTGTCAAATAAACGTGTGTGAATGACAGACAGTATTTTTCGTATTAATATAAATGTATTTCACAAATTAAAATGTTCCCATGGAGACAATTTAATGTTAAGAAGTCTGGCTAAGTTTCCTTGTATTTTTTATTTCTCATTGTGATAATCAGGTTTCTGACTTCAGGAGATCCTTGTACTTTGTGTCCTGTTTCTCTTTGTACCTCTGGCTGGGGTCCTGCAGCAGGAGTATTAAAGGAAAGTCTATTGAAAATGCACATTTTAATAGGTGCAAACAATAGGTAGGATGTTTTGGAAGGCCCCATTGACTTCTAAGAAACGTTGGCTTATAAGAGCAATGTAAGAAGTGTGTCTTGCTTTTTAATAGCCTCAACCTCAGTATAGGGCAATTACTGGCACATGGTGCTTAATAAATATTGAATCAATGAACATTAATACGTAAATGAAACGATGCTTTGCAAGCTCCACCCATACATATGCCCTTAGAGACCAGCTTTAGGGTCACAGGCCACTGCTCCAGGAAACCCCTCCTTCCGGGCGAGGGTGGGGCGGAGGCGCGGGCGGGGACCTGGCGCCACCCGCCCACCGGGCCGCGGGCTTTAGGACCAGCGCAACCGGAAACAGCTTGGAGGCGGGGCTACGGGGGACCTTCGCGCGTCCCGGCGAGGCACCGGCGCCAGCGGGAGGGTCGGCACCACCGCGGCGGAGCAGCGCGCTTCTCGCCGGCGCCCTGCGCGCACATGGCGAGCCCGGCGCAGCCCGCCCCGCGCGGCGGCGGAAAGCGCAAGGGGAAGGCGCAGTATG